>NC_056040.1:36187025-36474241 GCF_004379255.2 Salvia splendens
CAGTTGGAGTTTTATTACTCTATGAATAATAAATAAGTGTTTCTTGCTTAGTCCACTCTTGGAATTAATAAGATGTTAATTAATTAAGTTCATAGCAGACTTTAATTAATTAATGGACATTTATATCTTAAGCGCGGGAAATAAATAATAAACAAATGGAAACCCGGATTACTTGTAATTTCAGATTTGGATGGGGAGTTCAATATTACTTCTGAAGTGGCTGCTCGTAATATTCCAATATAAGCTTGTATTAAATTGTGGGTTCAATTTAATTAATAAAAAGCTAATTGGGGGAGCTCATATCCAAAACCTTCCCTAGATCCCTGACTGGGCCAAATATGTAACTATTATAAATAGGAGAATAAATGAGACAGAAAATCAATGGATTTCATAATACAATTTTCGTCCCCCTTTATTTTGAGAGGAGCTCGAAAATTCTCTCTCCTCCTCCGTGAGGAATTTCTGTCTTCTTTATTCGAGTCCTAGTGTTTCGATAAGATCAGCCCACCCTGATGTCGAGATACAGTTTGGGACACCAGTCAGAAGATCCGTGGTCTAGTATTGAAGATCATCGTGGAGAAGGCGCGAGCAATCGACGATTCTTTGAAGAATCAACGAGGTAAATTGGCTAACTCCGTAGCAAGCATGTTTTAGGGATTTTTTGTGCTAAAGCATGTTTGAAATTCAAGTTATGAGCATGATACATGTGATAATTACGCGAATAGAATTTGTCTAAATAATCTGCAAAATAGAACCGTATATGTGATCCGTTAGAACGCATGCTTCCGCTGCCAACCCTGTCACGCCCGCACTACCTAAGGATAGTATAGTATGGAAATTCGTGACTAAAAGGGAAGGGTTAAGAGAAGTGGGGATGAGAAATAGGGATGAGCAATAACAAGTACAGATTCAACCGGGAGATTATCAAAATATCATGTATACATCCTGGAATACTTGAGTAGGAGTAATATAGGATCAAAAGATAGCGTTATGATACAAAATAGGATTAGTAGTTATAGCTTTCACAGCGGAAGTAAACAACACAGTTTCCTGTATAGAGACATAAGCTTCAGAGATCTTACTAGATCAAACTCAAAAGAACTTTATCTCAACACCCTTGCTTCACCGTTTTGCAGCTCAACCTGCACATTTAGAAATACATACTGAGCTGAGTATATGAGTACTCAGTGAACACAATGCCGAAAGATACAATTATACATTTGAAAATATTGTCACGTCATTACAGCAACACTCATGGATTTTTTTTACTTAAAAGGGCCGAGCTTGCTAAAATTCTATGTTCAACCGCGGTCTAAGTTCCTTTACCATATCTTAACATTTGTGTACCGGGAAGGTGGCCACCTTCCACGACGGTCACATGACCGGCCAACGGCTCACGGTCCATTTATGTACACTAGTCCAAGCAAGGTTTGCGGCCTTACTTGAACCCGAATTCGATTATAACATATTTGGCATAACCAAGGCAGATATGCATAAATCATATATGACGGGACAATAATATTAACGAGCATAAATTTGGAAAGCTCACCTTATTTACTTTCCAACTATTAGGATAAGATCCTTCGTTTTTCGTCGTTACTTTCGTCGTAAATCTCCCTTCTTTGTGTAGCTTTTTGTTTCACTTCAAAACCCGGCGTATGTTTTAGTGTAGGTGTGAATTTTATGAAGTGGTGTAATCTCTTTTTTTTTTTTAAAACATCAAAGAGGTGTAACAGAAGATCATATATATATATGTGTTCATTGGTAACTTTATGTACAATTCATGACACGTACTATTTACTAACCAAGCCTACTTTCTTAGCTTTGATTAGTCAACAAAATGACTAATATAACCTGCTCTTGACTCATCAAAGCTATACTTGGAATAAATTAATATTCTTTTATTAATTAGTTTATTTATATTTATTATATATATTTTTTAAAAGTTGGGAAAAAGAGGGACATGTACATATTTAGCCGTCACTTCTTACATTTATAATATCAAAAGTTCAGGTCAACACATCCTCTCCTCCTTCAAAAAAAATTTCGTCCCGAAATTTGTTGTTTCTTACATAAACATTTCTGGGTATTGTTCTCTCATTTTCTCTTCTAACTCCCATGTTGATATTGACTTATTCCGTAACTGTTGTATCTTTTGATCAAGGATAGCTATAGGTTTCTCTTCATAGTTTAAATCTGGTGTTAGACTAACCTCTTCATAGTGGATTATGTGCTTCGGGTCATAAACATATTTCCAGAGTTGAGATACATGAAACACGTTGTGTACATTCCCAAGGCTTGGTGGTAATGCCAAACTATATGCCACCGGACCTACTTCGTCAAGAATCTCGTAAGTCCCGATGAAACGTGGCTTCAATTTTCCTTTGATTCCAAACCCAGTTATCCCTTTAGAAGGAGATACCTTCAAAAACACCTTATCTCTGATGTTAAACTTCAACTCCGTCTGACGTGCATCAACATAAGACTTTTGCCGATCTTGTGCCTCCTTGATTCTCAATCCGATTTGTTTCACGATCTCAATCATGTCATTTATCAAATCTGGACCTAGCATCTTTCTTTCACCAACTTCATCCCAGTAAAGTGGCGATCTGCACTTCCTTCCATATAATGCCTCGTATGGTGCCATTTCAATGGTCGCCTGGTAGCTATTGTTGTATGCAAATTCTATCAAGGGCAAAACGGATTCCCAACTACCTCCCTTATCCAGTATGACTGCTCGTAACATATCTTCTAGGACTGTCCATCCGTTTGTGGATGAAATATTGTGCTAAAATTTAGTATTGATCCCAGTTCCTTCTGCAAGCTTTTCCAAACATTTGAGGTGAGTTTCGGATCTCAATCCGATGTGATTGTGATCGGGATTCCATGCAGGCGTATGATCTCTTGGACATACAACTGAGCTAACTTCTCTGACCCATAAGTGATGTGAATGGGAATGAAATGAGCACACTTGGTAAGGCGGTCAACGATAACCCAGATAGCGGTATGTCCTCGTTTGGTTTTAGGCAGACCTATTACTGTCGTCACCATCCGGCGGCGATGACTCGCCGACCACCCTCTTCCCCTTCTTCTTCTTGGGCTCGCCCCGACCCCGCCCTACTCCCCCCGTTTGAACGGGAGTGCCCGCATCCCCGAGATCTATTCCCAACTCCTCTAAGGAGAAGTTCTCAAACCCTGTGAACCGCGTCGCTGCTGGGGTCGATGTGTGCGAAGAAGCAGTACCAAAATCAAAACTGGGGCGATAGACGTTGTCCCCCAGCGTCCCCTGCATTTCCACCCCCCTCCCGCGTCCCCTGCATCCCCGGGTACCCCTGCATCATCTGCATCCCGAGTGCCCACCCCGGCATCATCGGACCCCCTGCATCCCCTGCCATTCCAGCGTACCAACCCGGGTACCCCCTGCCCGCCCTGCATCGCCGAACCCCCCGGCATCCCCTGCCTTTTAGGGTTAGTATACTGAAAAGCATGTTCTGAGCTACTTCGCATGAATAGAATCTTACTAATGTACGGAAAAACTCTACAATCCACTTTTAACCCGATTCAGTATCATTCGAGCAGTTTGCACGAATAGAATCAATATTATTACATTTAAATGCATAAGAAGTAAACAAAGCCTACGTCTTTTGCTTAGTAGACTTGTCGTGGGCTGCGCTCACTTTAAGGTACTACAGTCGGTTCTAAGCAATGCTTTGCAAAAGAGAAGAAGAATTTCACAACGTAGATAGGCTTTGGCTACCTATCGTGAAAGGTTGCAATGTCAGTCCGATTATTTCTAAGCCTTAATGAAATAAGATGACGTTGGTGTGGTATAGCACTGAATGGATCTAACAACAAGACGTGTCTTTATGCTATCTACTGAAAGACGAGGTCTTGATAAATATCTATTTCTTAATCAATGTACGTTAGCATTGAGCATACGATATTGAGTATCTTCTACTTTAGCTTACCAAAGGTGCGGGTATTTCGTCACCCAACGATCCAGGTATATTGGTTAGTGGTGATCATTATCTAGCGGTGCTAGGATTGCTATTATGTTGAATCGTGCGCGAGGTGAATCTCGTTTGATAATGTCCTCAAGAGGAGCTTGAACAAGGTTTTATTATTCGGAAACTGGCCAGTAGGAGTTTTATTACTCTATGAATAATAAATAAGTGTTTCTTGCTAAGTCCACTCTTGGAATTAATAAGATGTTAATTAATTAAGTTCATAGCAGACTTTAATTAATTAATGGACATTTATATCTTAAGCACGGGAAATAAATAATAAACAAATGGAAACCCGGATTACTTGTAATTTCGGATTTGGATGGGGAGTTCAATATTACTTCTTTAGTGGTTGCTCGTAATATTCCAATATAAGCTTGTATTAATTTATGGGTTTAATTTAATTAGTAAAAAGCTAATTGGGGGAGCCCATATCCAAAACCTTCCCTAGATCCCTGACTAGGCCCAATATGTAACTATTATAAATAGGAGAATAAATGAGACAGAAAATCAATGGATTTCATAATACAATTTTCGTCCCCCTTTATTTTGAGAGGAGCTCGAAAATTCTCTCTCCTCCTCCGTGAGGAATTTCTGTCTTCTTTATTCGAGTCCTAGTGTTTCGATAAGATCAGCCCACCCTGATGTCGAGATACAGTTTGGGACACCAGTCAGAAGATCCGTGGTCTAGTATTGAAGATCATCGTGGAGAAGACGCTAGCAATCGACGATTCTTTGGAGAATCAACGAGGTAAATTGGCTAACTCCGTAGCAAGCATGTTTTAGGGATTTTTTGTTGTAAAGCATGTTTGAAATTCAAGTTATGAGCATGATACATGTGATAATTACGCGAATAGAATTTGTCTAAATAATCTGCAAAATAGATCCGTATATGTGATCCGTTAGAACGCATGCTTCCGCTGCCAACCCTGTCATGCCCGCACTACCTAAGGATAGTATAGTATGGAAATTCGTGACTAAAAGGGAAGGGTTAAGAGAAGTGGGGATGAGCAATAACAAGTACAGATTCAACCGGGAGATTATCAAAATCTTATGTATACATCCTGGAATACTTGAGTAGGAGTAATATAGGATCAAAAGATAGCGTTATGATACAAAATAGGATTAGTAGTTATAGCTTTCACAGCGGAAGTAAACAACACAGTTTCATGTATAGAGACATAAGCCTCAGAGGTCTTACTAGATCAAACTCAAAAGAACTTTCTCTCAACACCCTTGCTTCACCGTTTTGCAGCTCAACCTGCACATTTAGAAATACATACTATGCTGAGTATAGGAGTACTCAGTGAACACAATGCCGAAAGATACAATTATACATTTGAAAATATTGTCACGTCATTACAGCAACACTAATGGATTTTTGTACTTAAAAGGCCCGAGCTTGCTAAAATTCTATGTTCAACCGCGGTCTAAGTTCCTTTACCATATCTTAACATTTGTGTACCGGGAAGGTGGCCACCTTCCACGACGGTCACATGACCGGCCAACGGCTCATGGTCCATTTGTGTACACTAGTCCAAGCAAGGTTTGCGGCCTTACTTGAACCCGAATTCGATTATAACATATTTGGCATAACCAAGACAGATATGCATAAATCATTTATGACGGGACAATAATATTGACGAGCATAAATTTGGATTTTCAACATAACTTATCTCGAAATTACTTTGCAATTTTTATCCACGTAGGATGGAAAGCTCACCTTATTTACTTTCCAACTATTAGGAAAAGATCCTTCATTTTCCGTCGTTACTTTCTTCGTAAATCTCCCTTCTTTGTGTTGCTTTTTGTTTCACTTCAAAACCCGGCGTATGTTTTAGTGTAGGTGTGAATTTTATGAAGTGGTGTAATCTCTTTTTTTTAAAAACATCAAAGAGGTGTAACAGAAGATCATATATATATATATAAGTGTTCATTGGTAACTTTATGTACAATTCATGACACGTACTATTTACTAACCAAGCCTACTTTCTTAGCTTTGATTAGTCAACAAAATGACTAATATAACCTACTCTTGACTCATCAAAGCTATACTTGGAATAAATTAATAATCTTTTATTAATTAGTTTATTTATATTTATTATATATTTTTTTTAAAAGTTGGGAAAAAGAGGGACATATACATATTTAGCCGTCACTTCTTACATTTATAATATCAAAAGTTCGGGTCATCATATCCTCTCCTCCTTCAAAAAAAATTTCGTCCCGAAATTTGTTGTTTCTTACATAAACATTTCTGGGTATTGTTCTCTCATTTTCTCCTCTAACTCCCATGTTGCCTCTTCTTGTCCATGGTGATTCCACAAAACTTTCACTGTTGATATTGACTTAATCCGTAACTGTTGTATCTATTGATCAAGGATAGCTATAGGTTTCTCTTCATAGTTTAAATCTGGTGTTAGACTAACCTCTTCATAGTGGATTATGTGCTTCGGGTCATAAACATATTTCCAGAGTTGAGATACATGAAATACATTGTGTACATTCCCAAGGCTTGGTGGTAATGCCAAACTATATGCCACCGGACCTACTTCGTCAAGAATCTCGTAAGGCCCGATGAAACGTGGCTTCAATTTTCTTTTGATTCCAAACCTAGTCATCCCTTTAAAAGGAGATACATTCAAAAACACCTTATCTCCGATGTTAAACTTCAACTCCGTCCGACGTGCATCGACATAAGACTTTTGTCGATCTTGTGCCTCCCTGATTCTCAATCGGATTTGTTTCACGATCTCAATCATGTCATTTATCAAATCTGGACCTAGCATCTTTCTTTCACCAACTTCATCCCAGTAAAGTGGCGATCTGCACTTCCTTCCATATAATGCCTCGTATGGTGCCATTTCAATGGTCGCCTGGTAGCTATTGTTGTATGCAAATTCTATCAAGGGCAAAACGGATTCCCAACTACCTCCCTTATCCAGTATGACTGCTCGTAACATAGCTTCTAGGGTCTGAATTGTTCTTTCTGACTGTCCATCCGTTTGTGGATGAAATATTGTGCTAAAATTTAGTATTGAGCCCAGTTCCTTCTGCAAGCTTTTCCAAACATTTGAGGTGAGTTTCGGATCTCGATCCGATGTGATTGTGATCGGGATTCTATGCAGGCGTATGATCTCTTGGACATACAACTGAGCTAAGTTCTCTGACCCATAAGTGATGTGAATGGGAATGAAATGAGCACACTTGTAAGGCGGTCAACGATAACCCAGATAGCGGTATGTCCTCGTTTTGTTTTAGGCAGACCTATTACCGTCGTCACCAGCAGGCTGTGACGACTCGCCGACCACCCTCTTCCCCTTCTTCTTCTTGGGCGTGCCCCGACCCCGCCCTACTCCCCCCGTTTGAACGGAAGTGCCCGCATCCCCGAGATCTATTCCCAACTCCTCTAAGGAGAAGGTCTCAAACCCTGTAAACAGCGTCTCTGCTGGGGTCGATGTGTGCGAAGAAGCAGTACCAAAATCAAAACTGGGGCGATAGACGTTGTCCCCCCCGGCGTCCCCTGCATTCCCACCCACCCTCCCGCGTCCCCTGCATCATCTGCATCCCGGGTGCCCACCCCGGCATCTTCGGACCCCCTGCATCCCCTGCCATCCCGGCGTACCACCCCCCGGGTACCCCCTGCCCGCCCTGCATCACCGAACCCCCCTGCATCCCCTGCCTTTTTGGGTTAGTATACTGAAAAGCATGTTTTGAGCTACTTCGCATAAATAGAATCTTGCTTATGTACGGAAAAACTCTACAATCCACTTTTGACCCGATTCAGTATCATTCGAGTAGTTTGCACGAACAGAATCAATATATTATTACATTTAAATGCATAAAAAGTAAACAAAGCCTACGTCTTTTACTTAGTAGACTGGTCGTGGGCTGCGCTCACTTTAAGGTACAAGAGTCGGTTCTAAGCAATGCTTTGCAAAAGAGAAGAAGAATTTCACAACCTAGATAGGCGTTGGCTACCTATCGTGAAAGGTTGCAATGTCAGTCCGATTATTTCTAAGCCTTATGGAAATAAGATGACGTTGGTGTGGTATAGCACTGAATGGATCTAACAACAAGACGTGTCTTTATGCTATCTACTGAAAGACGAGGTCTTGATAAATATCTATTTCTTAATCAATGTACGTTAGCATTGAGCATACGATATTGAGTATCTTCTACTTTGACTTACCAAAGATGCGGGTATTTCGTCACCCAACGATCCAGGTATATTGGTTAGTGGTGATCATTATCTAGCGGTGCTAGGATTGCTATTATGTTGAATCGTGCGCGAGGTGAATCTCGTTTGATAATGTCCTCAAGAGGAGCTTGAACAAAGTTTTATTATTCGGAAACTGGCCAGTTGAAGTTTTATTACTCTATGAATAATAAATAAGTATTTCTTGCTAAGTCCACTCTTGGAAATAATAAGATGTTAATTAATTAAGTTCATAGCAGACTTTGATTAATTAATGGACATTTATATCTTAAGCACGGGAAATAAATAATAAACAAAATGGAAACCCGGATTACTTGTAATTTCGGATTTGGATGGGGAGTTCAATATTACTTCTGTAGTGGCTGCGCGTAATATTCCAATATAAGCTTGTATTAAATTATGGGTTCAATTTGATTAGTAAAAAGCTAATTGGGGGAGCCCATATCCAAAACCTTCCATAGATCCCTGACTGGGCCCAATATGTAACTATTATAAATAGGAGAATAATGGAGACAGAAAATCAATGGATTTCATAATACAATTTTCGTCCCCCTCTATTTTGAGAGGAGCTCAAAAATTCTCTCTCCTCCCCCGTGAGGAATTTCTGTCTTCTTTATTCGAGTCCTAGTGTTTCGATAAGATCAGCCCACCCTGATGTCGAGATACAGTTTGGGACACCAGTCAGAAGATCCGTGTTCTAGTATTGAAGATCATCGTGGAGAAGGCGCGAGCAATCGACGATTCTTTGGAGAATCAACGAGGTAAATTGGCTAACTCCGTAGCAAGCATGTTTTAGGGATTTTTTGTGCTAAAGCATGTTTGAAATTCAAGTTATGAGCATGATACATGTGATACTTACGCGAATAGAATTTGTCTAAATAATCTGCAAAATAGATCCGTATATGTGATCCTTTAGAACGCATGCTTCCACTGCCAACCCCTTCACTGCCATCCCGGCGTACCACCCCCAGGTGCCATCCCGGGCATCATCTGCTGCCAAGGGTAGTAGTACCCGGGCAGCGGACCCCATCCACCTCCCACGGGTACCGTGGGAGTTTGAGACCCGCTCGTCCCCGGAGTAGGCTCGTTGTTGCGCTCCATTTCACATTCTTGATCTTGTACAAAAATTAAGATAGAGAGAGTACTCGTTAAAACAAGTGGTGTGAATGAGAATGACGTGCAAATCGCGTATATATAGTGTTTCAGAAAAGAAAAAAAAAAGCTCGCCGATCGCTCATCGATCGGGAGGCTGCAATAGCGGCCACCGCACCGGCGCGCCACTCGACGGCTCGGATGGCCGAGAGGGCGTCAAGACGCTGGCCGAGAGGGGCGCGCCTGGCCGAGAAGCGTCGACACTCGTCGGAACACGACGCCGAGACGGGCGCTCGCCGCTGGCCGAGAAGAGCCGCGCCTACGTGCACGCTCCTGACCGAGACGCTGGCGACTCCCGACGAGCCGCTGGCCGAGACGGTGGCGCGCTACATGCGCGCCGATGGCCGAGACGCCGTGTGCGTCGTATTCCGACGAAGAACTCATCGGATTTTCATCGTTCATCGTTCGTGCGAACCTCGTACGATGAGATAACGATGAATGATTATTTTAATGATTATTTAATTATTTTATTAAAAGATATCATTAAAATATTATTATTTAATGGAAATAAAATCTTTTGGGAAGATTTCCCTAGATTCTTGGATTTTATTTTGGAAAATTTTCAAGATGAATTTGGAAATAAGATTTGAATATATCTTTTATGGATTTTATGTATTATATAAGATTTGATTTAATATCAAATCATGGATTAATTAGATTCTTTCCTTATTCATTGGATTTATATGGATTTTATTCTAGATGAATCCTAGTTATATTTGGAAAATAATAATCTAAATTTTATCTATATCCTATGGATTTATATGGATTTATTCCTAGACAAATCCAAGTTGGATTTAGATAATAATAATAATATTATTTTATTCTTATCCTATTAATTTAAATGAATTTATTCATAGATAAATTCTAGATGGATTTGGATAGTGATAATATAATATTTTATTCTTATCTTATAGATTTATATGGATTTGTTCCTATATAAATCATAGATGGATTTGAATAATTATAATCTAATATTTTCTAATTCTATGGATTTATATGGATTTACTCCAAGAATAAATCCTAGATGGATTAGGATTAATATTAATATTAATTTATTTTATCCCATGGATTTGAATAGATTTAAGACAAATCCTAGATGGATTAAAATAAGTATTAATCCATGATTATCCTTATCTTTTGGATTTATATCCTAGATAGATTAGGATAAAGATAAGAAATAAGAAAATCCGTATTTAATTGGATTTAGATAAATTAATTTATCAAAGAAATCCTAAGTATTATTTGATATATTCTAGACGTCTATTCTAAATAGAATTAAGATTTGTATAAATATTGGTTGATTGGATTTTATTTATCGTATGGATTATGATTGAAACGTTTCTATCTAGTAATATCCTAGAAAGATTTAAATAATGATAATCCTAGATCAACGTTATCTTGAATTGAAGGATTTGATTTTATCGAAATAAAATCTAGAATGATCCTAAATGGATTTAGATAGTTAACACTATCTTGATAAATCCTAAATGAATTTGGATAATAATTATCCAAGATAAAACATAATTATTTAATTGATTCTCCGTTGACTAGATTAAATAATTGTCATTAATTATCCAGTGTGTTTAAATGTCATGCACTAAATGGATTTATCTGTTTATTTGGTGTTTATCTTTGTAAGTGGATTATCTGTTTTATCTGCTTATGTGATAATTATGCAAAAACCATATAAAATATCTAAGCGATAATTACAACAAGTGCGTTGTATATGGTCTCCATCAATTGGTCTGCAATTTATGAAGTTTTTTTCTAATATTATCGCCACCTGCTCTGTGGGGACAATAATCCTAAGAAATAGCGAATTCATAAGGCGAACTTCTCAAATATAAATAGTATGAACTAGAATGTGGTTTCCAATATTATCGCCACCTGCTCTATGGGGACAATAATCCTAAGAAACTACGAGATTCAGAAGTTCACACAGAATTTATGAGAGCTTGATCTTGTTAGCAGCACATGAGCATTGTTATGGGAGTGTGTTGTAGAAATGAGACTCTGTAATGCTAAATTCGGTGGTCTTGCTTAGGCAACATTAGGCGGCCATGCTACTCAATGGTATCTGGACTATTCGTCGATGATTGTGACCAGTAAAATTATAAGATTTTAATGCGTATTGACCTCCTCTGGGGGATACAAAATTTTAATTTTACAGTTGCAAGATACATAATTGTTTTCTGGTTATTTGCGATTATGTATTGAGCATAAGTATGTGATAATAAGTTTATATGCCAAATCTTCATTATGTCGTTCATATTTTGTCTGCAATCCTTAAAGAAATGAACTCGAATGCCAAAATTATGTAGACTGAAAATGAAAAATGGATAAGATTCTCATCGCTAAAAGTTGGAGTTTATACTCACTGATTCATGTCCTCCATTTCCTCGACATAATTCGACGAAGATTGTTCGAGAATGCATCTTGCATGTACTTGACAAGTTCTTTGAGGAATTAGGTCAAACTATTTTCTTTTAAGTAGCACGACAAGTCTTGGTTAGTGACGATGAAAGATGGATGTCAATAGAATTTGTCAAGATGATTCGATTGGAATATCCTAGAGGGACAAAATGTTTTGAGGAATCTTTTGATCACTCAAATAGTTTTCTGACTCAAGTCATCGCCTAAAGTAATAAGAAATGACTACAAGAAGGTTTAACTGAAAAGTAGAAAACCTTCATAATATTAGTCGTTATATTACTGTTAGAGGAAAGTAACATGATAGACGACGAATTCATGAAGGCTACATTTTTCCTAAGTCCTAGTTCATTTGAACAAAAGACTAGATATGGAAATGGGAGAGCCAGAATTGTCATCAAAGTTTGTCTGAAGCGAGTGAAGATGTTTTGTAAGTTTGACTGACCTCTTTTAAAGAAGGACAATGGATTACATGGAAATGCAACTTCAAAGTAAGAGATCTTGATCTAGTTAGGTTTTTGTTGCAGTGTGAGCTATTTTTGCTCAATTATTGTTTTATGGTTGATGTTTAAGGCATCATAGTATTGAAACGATACAAATGCAATAAAATTGAGTATGAAACAACACATCAACTTCTTAAACAATGAATGATAAAGTATTTATGGCTCTTAGTCTTAAGGCCAAGAAAATACTTAGCTATTGTTCAGACTGATCCAGACCATCAACATTTTAACGATTTGTTTGTTAAATAGCTTGAAAGTCGAGAATGTCTGTTTGATGCACTATAAGTGAGAATCATTCGATTCAGATCGCTTACAGAAGTGCAACATAGAAAGACTAGCAAGTCTCAATGGTTTACACCATAAGGAGACAAGCAATGGGTTATGATCAGTAGTGGGAGCCTAACCTCCATTGACGAATCCAAGCGTTCTTCTGAAGAATGGGATAGTTATGTAAGAAGGAATCGAAGTCTTTCTAAGACAAGTTTGATTAAGTGATGAGTTGTACTCATGAAAATCTTATCATTGATGGGATAAGCATTAGATATAACGAGATACACCTTAAAGAAACTACCATCATCAGTACCTTTTACAAAACACGAGTTGTGGACTAGAGCGACCCTAGTCTAGCACATCTCAAGGTGTAATGTTGTTCCAATACATCTTGGAAAGGTATCCGAGTAATTGGAGTTGAGTACTGATCAGGCATGTTTTAAGGTTGTCCCAAATGATGTAAGATTATAAGTTCTAATCTTCAAAGATAGAACTCTTGTTTGAAGATCAAGAGAGGAACTAAAAGCCTAACAGCGTGATAACTCTCAGGACAAAGAGAGATATCGAATTTTCCACATTACCAAAGAGTCATACCATTATAAGCTTATGCACTAATAAAATCAACTTCAACACCTAAGATTGTTAGAACCATGTCGTAGTGGGAGCGTTCCTAGGAACATAACAAGTTCATGGGTCTAAGAGTGTCGCGTCTTAGATTAACTTGAACATAATCCCTTTAACTACAATGTAGAATTGGTTCATTTGGATATTCGTCCTTGAAAAGGTGATAGATTCCAAACTACAATCTTAGATAGACAACAAGTTTTACAAGACTTGCAATACTACCTACAGGTTGTGTAAGTCAGTGGGAGCTAGTATAATTGCAAGTGTAAATATGGATCTCAAATGGCTAGACAGTGACAATGGGCTATGCCCAAAGAGAAATATCATCTTCTCGCTGTCGTTGTGCCAAGATTTGTTCGATCCTACTGTCTATCAGAACTTACATAAATTAGAATGTATGTATTATGATTGTCAAGATAGTTTTCTATTAATAGAAGTCTTGAGGAAATCATCTACGTGGAACATCCTAATGAGTATGTAATAAAGGGCAAGAAACACATGATTGGAAGCTAATGAAGACCTTTATGGTCTTAGGCATGCATCTAAATCAGAGTATGTGTTTTAGCGAGATTGTCAAATGTTTGGAATTTGACTTGTGCCCTTAAGCGTGTTGTAAGCACAAGGAAGTTGAAAGTGCATTGAATATGGTATTATTGGTACTCTACAATGATGAAATCTATAAAAGTTGCAAACAACTAAGATTGACATCTAGAGTAGGAAACTGGTTGTCTACCCAGTTTAAGATAAAGGATTTAAGAGAAACTAATTACATTCTAAGCATCTAAGTCTTTAAGATTGCTAGAAAGAATGTTGAGATTCTCTTAGGAATCCTATATCTATACATAGCTTGGAACATTTTAGCATTAGAATTTCCATGCAAAGGTTTTTACCTTTCAAGATGGAATTGTCTTGTCTCTAGTCAAAGTGTCGTTTGACACTTATTGAGAACACGAATTATGAGACTAGTTCTACAGATAAATGTCTCATGTATGCTATGATGTGTACTAAGTTTGATATTAGTTGTGCTTTTGCATACTAAGTATATATCATTTTAACCATGGCAAAGGACTTTGATTGAGGTAATGGATATACCATAGTACTTGAGAAAGACTAATCGCTATATTCTAGTTTACCAGTCATTCATGTAATGTCCTTGGGGTTACACTGACTATGTCTCATGACTAATCAGTGATCGAGTAAGTCATCCTCATTATATGTGTTTACATTAGGAGTATACTCCTAGAAGCTTTGATCGTAAGTTTGAGTATGCCTATGAGTATTTTTACTCTAGCAAAGGCTAACTCAAGGGAACACGAGATCATAAGCTAAGCAATCACATAGAGAGATGAAATTAATTAAAGATCAAGTACGCAGCAAATACATAGTGGTGGAAAAGATATTATCAGAGAACAACCAAACAGATTTTTCACATAAATTGCCTTTGTGGCAACATGTTTCAAACATGATGTGATATGAAGGGTAGTTCGATATATCTAGCTCCAACACCTGCTTTGTGTATAAGTGGGAGAGTTTTTGGTAGTGGGTATACTCGAAAGCATGTTTTGAGCATAAGTGGGAGATTGTTAGGGTTAGTATACTGAAAAGCATGTTTCGAGCGACTTCGCACGAATAGAATCTTGCTTGTGTACGGAAAAACTCTACAATCCACTTTTGACCCGATTCAGTATCATTCGAGCAGTTTGCACGAATAGAATCAATATATTATTACATTGTATTTGCTTGTGCATTTATAAGATGTTTTATAAACATTTAAATGCATAAGAAGTAAACAAAGCCTACGTCTTTTGCTTAGTAGACTGGTCGTGGGCTGCGCTCACTTTAAGGTACTAAAGTCGGTTCTAAGCAATGCTTTGCAAAAGAGAAGAAGAATTTCACAACCTAGATAGACTTTGGCTACCTATCGTGAAAGGTGGCAATGTCAGTCCGATTATTTCTAAGCCTTATTGAAATAAGATGACGTTGGTGTGGTATAACACTGAATGGATCTAACAACAAGACGTGTCTTTATGCTATCTACTGAAAGACGAGGTCTTGATAAATATCTATTTCTTAATCAATGTACGTTAGCATTGAGCATACGATATTGAGTATCTACTACTTTGACTTACCAAAGGTGCTGGTTTTTCACCCAACGATCCAGGTATATTGGGTAGTGGTGATCATTATCTAGCGGTGCTAGGATTGCTATTATGTTGAATCGTGCGCGAGGTGAATCTCGTTTGATCATGTCCTCAATAGGAGCTTGAACAAGGTTTTATTATTCGGAAACTGGCCAGTTGGAGTTTTATTACTCTATGAATAATAAATAAGTGTTTCTTGCTAAGTCCACTCTTGGAATTAATAAGATGTAAATTAATTAAGTTCATAGCAGACTTTGATTAATTAATGGACATTTATATCTTAAGCGCGGGAAATAAATAATAAACAAATGGAAACCCGGATTACTTGTAATTTCGGATTTGGATGGGGAGTTCAATATTACTTCTGTAGTGGCTGCTCGTAATATTCCAATATAAGCTTGTATTAAATTGTGGGTTCAATTTAATTAGTAAAAAGTTAATTGGGGGAGCCCATATCCAAAACCTTGCATAGATCCCTGACTGGGCCTAATGTGTAACTATTATAAATAGGAGAATAAATGAGACAGAAAATCAATGGATTTCATAATACAATTTTCGTCCCCGTTTATTTTGAGAGGAGCTCGAAAATTCTCTCTCCTCCTCCGTGAGGAATTTCTGTCTTCTTTATTCGAGTCCTAGTGTTTCGATAAGATCAACCCACCCTGATGTCGAGATACAGTTTGGGACACCAGTCAGAAGATCCGTGGTCTAGTATTGAAGATCATCGTGGAGAAGGAGCGAGCAATCGACGATTATTTGGAGAATCAACGAGGTAAATTGGCTAACTCCATAGAAAGCATGTTTTAGGAATTTTTTGTGCTAAAGCATGTTTGAAATTCAAGTTATGAGCATGATACATGTGATAATTACGTGAATAGAATTTGTCTAAATAATCTTTAAAATAGATCCGTATATCTGATCCGTTAGAACGCATGCTTCCGCTGCCAACCCTGTCACGCCCGCACTACCTAAGGATAGTATAGTATGGAAATTCGTGACTAAAAGGGAAGGGTTAAGAGAAGTGGGGATGAGAAATAGGGATGAGCAGTAACAAGTACAGATTCAACCGGGAGATTAACAAAATATCATGTATAAATCCTGGAATACTTGAGTAGGAGTAATATAGGATCAAAAGATAGCGTTATGATACAAAATAGGATTAGTAGTTATAGCTTTCACAGCGGAAGTAAACAACACAGTTTCATGTATAGAGACATAAGCCTCGGAGGTCTTACTAGATCAAACTCAAAAGAACTTTCTCTCAACACCCTTGCTTCACCGTTTTGCAGCTCAACCTGCACATTTAGAAATATATACAGAGCTGAGTACAGGAGTACTCAGTGAACACAATGCCGAAAGATACAATTATACATTTGAAAATATTGTCACGTCATTACAGCAACACTCATGGATTTTTTTTACATAAAAGGCCCGACCTTGCTAAAATTCTATGTTCAACCGCGGTCTAAGTTCCTTTACCATATCTTAACATTTGTGTACCGGGAAGGTGGCCACCTTCCACGACGGTCACATGACCGGCCAACGGCTGACGGTCCATTTGTGTACACTAGTCCAAGCAAGGTTTGCGGCCTTACTTGAACCCGAAATCGATTATAACATATTTGGCATAACCAAGGCAGATATGCATAAATCATTTATGACGGGACAATAATATTGACGAGCATAAATTTGGATTTTCAACATAACTTATCTCGAAATTACTTTGCGATTTTTATCCACATTAATATGTAGGATGGAAAGCTCACCTTATTTACTTTCCAACTATTAGGAAAAGATCCTTCGTTTTCCGTCGTTACTTTCTTCGTAAATCTCCCTTCTTTGTATTGCTTTTTGTTTCACTTCAAAAGCCGGCGTATGTTTTAGTGTAGGTGTGAATTTTATGAAATGGTGTAATCTCTTTTTTTTAAAAAACATCAAAGAGGTGTAACAGAAGATCATATATATATATAAGTGTTCATTGGTAACTTTATGTACAATTCATGACACGTACTATTTACTAACCAAGCCTACTTTCTTAGCTTTGATTAGTCAACAAAATGACTAATATAACCTACTCTTGACTCATCAAAACTATACTTGGAATAAATTAATATTCTTTTATTAATTAGTTTATTTATATTTATTATATGTTTTTTTAAAAAGTTGGGAAAAAGAGGGACATATACATATTTAGCCGTCACTTCTTACATTTATAATATAAAAAGTTCGGGTCATCACATCCTCTCCTCCTTCAAAAAAAATTTCGTCCCGAAATTTGTTGTTTCTTACATAAACATTTCTGGGTATTGTTCTCTCATTTTCTCCTCTAACTCCCATGTTGCCTCTTCTTGTCCATGGTGATTCCACAAAACTTTCACAGTTGATATTGACTTATTCCGTAACTGTTGTATCTTTTGATCAAGGATAGCTATAGGTTTCTCTTCATAGTTTAAATCTGGTGTTAGACTAACCTCTTCATAGTGGATTATGTGCTTCGGGTCATAAACATATTTCCAGAGTTGAGATACATGAAACACGTTGTGTACATTCCCAAGGCTTGGTGGTAATGCCAAACGATATGCCACCGGACCTACTTCGTCAAGAATCTCGTAAGGCTCGATGAAACGTGGCTTCAATTTTCCTTTGATTCCAAACCTAGTCATCACTTTAGAAGGAGATACCTTCAAAAACACCTTATCTCCGATGTTAAACTTCAACTCCGTCCGACGTGCATCGACATAAGACTTTTGACGATCTTATGCCTCCTTGATTCTCAATCGGATTTGTTTCACGATCTCAATCATGTCATTTATCAAATCTGGACCTAGCATCTTTCTTTCACCAACTTCATCCTAGTACAGTGGCGATCTGCACTTCCTTCCATAAAATGCCTCGTATGGTGCCATTTCAATGGTCGCCTGGTAGCTATTGTTGTATGCGAATTCTATCAAGGGCAAAACGGATTCCCAACTACCTCCCTTATCCAGTATGACTGCTCGTAACATATCTTCTAGGGTCTGAATCGTTCTTTCTGACTGTCCATCCGTTTGTGGATGAAATATTGTGCTAAAATTTAGTATTGAGCCCAGTTCCTTCTGCAAGCTTTTCCAAACCTTTGAGGTGAGTTTTGGATCTCGATCTGATGTGATTGTGATCGGGATTCCATGCAGGCGTATGATCTCTTGGACATACAACTGAGCTAACTTCTCTGACCCATAAGTGATGTGAATGGGAATCAAATGAGCACACTTGGTAAGGCGGTCAACGATAACCCAGATAGCGGTATGTCCTCGTTTGGTTTTAGGCAGACCTATTACTGTCGTCACCAGCCGGCTGCGACGACTCGCCGACCACCCTCTTCCCCTTCTTCTTCTTGGGCGCGCCCCGACCCCGCCCTACTCCCCCCGTTTGAACGGGAGTGCCCGCATCCCCGAGATCTATCCCCAACTCCTGTAAGGAGAAGGTCTCAAACCCTGTGAACCGCGTCTCTGCTGGGGTCGATGTGTGCGAAGAAGCAGTACCAAAATCAAAATTGGGGCGATAGACGTTGTGTCATTATTTGGCAGTATACGGTGTGTCATGAGCTTCACTCAAAATCGTATTTCTGAGCTCGTCATTATTTGGCACACAGATTCTCCCATCGAAGGTGAGAACATTGTCTGTTTCTTCTTTAAAAAAATTTTCATCACCAGATCGTACTTTTGCTCGAATCTTTTCCATGATGTCATCTTGTCTTTGTGCGTTTATAATTTGAGTTCTCAAATCTGGTTCCATCATTAAGGTGGAAATCTTTGCTTCCACTGTTTAAGGTGGTTGTACGACTCCCAGCCCCATTTTGTCGAATTCTCGCCATAGTTCTTCTTCTTGAGTGATCACCACTGCCAATTGCTGAGATTTTCGACTAAGAGCATCGGCTACCACATTAGCCTTGCTTGGGTGGTAGTTTATGCCACAATCGTAATCTTTCACTAATTCAAGCAATCTTCTCTGTCGCATATTCAATTCCTTTTGTTCAAAGAAGTATTTGAGACTCTTATGATTAGTGAAAATCTCACATTGAACTCCATAAAGATTGTGCCTCCATATTTTCAGAGCATGTACTACCGCGGCTAATTCCAGATCATGCCTCCATTTTGCATCAACACACAACCCAACCCATTCTTTGAGGCATCAGTGTAAACTACATAGTTTGTTCCTGATTCAGGGACTGCTAACACCGAAGTTGTTGTTAGTTTTTCCTTCAGTAGTCGGAAACTGTGTTCGCATTCTGATGTCCACACAAACTTGATGCCCTTTTTAAGTTGTTGCGTCATTGGCCTAGCAATCTTGGAGAAACCTTCAATGAACCTTCTGTAGTAGCCGGCCAACCCAAGGAAGCTTCGAATTTCATTAGGGGTGTTTGGTGATTTCCAGTTTTGTATAGCCTCCACTTTTGCCGAATCTACTCGAATGCCTTCCGCAGTTACCAAGTGTCCAAGGAAGTTCACCTCATTTAGCCAAAATTCACATTTGCTAAATTTTGCATAGAGCTTTTCAGTCCTCAAGGTTTTTAATGCAACTCTGAGATGTTCTTCATGTTCCTTTACACCCTTCGAGTAGATGAGTATATCGTCTATGAAGACCAAGACGAACTTATCCAGATAGGGATGAAATACGCGATTCATGAGATCCATAAATACAGCAGGGGCATTAGTCAATCCAAAAGGCATTACTAAAAATTCATAGTGACCATATCGGGAGCGAAAAGCCGTTTTGGGTACATCTTCTGGCCGAATCTTTAACTGATGATAGCCAGATCTTAAATCCATTTTGGAGAATACACTAGCACCTCTGAGCTTATCGAACAAATCGTCTATCCTCGGCAATGGGTATTTATTCTTAAGTGGTAGCTTGTTCAGTTCCCAATAGTCAATACACATTCTTAGCGATCCATCTTTCTTTTTGACAAAGAGTACAGGAGCTCCCCATGGTGAAGTGCTAGGTCTGATAAAGCCTAGATCCATGAGTTCCTGTAACTGTATCTTGAGTTCTCCCAATTCCTTTGCTGCCATCCGGTATGGTGCTTTCGATATTGGGGCAGATCCAGGTTCCAAATCAATGTTAAATTCCAGTTGTCTATCAGGTGGTAGAACATCAGGAAACACGTCTGGAAACTCACACACGACGTTCACATCCCCGATTTCTATTTTTTTCTTATGTTCCCCGTTTAGGTAAACGAGGTAAGCGGGACACCCTTTTCTAATTAATGTTGTTGCTTGTAAGGCAGAGATTATGGATTTTCGTTTATTCATGGTGACCCTATAGAAGCTTGTTCGTTCTTCGCTTGTGTTTTGAAAGAAAATTTTTCTTTCTTTGCATTGGATGGTGACATGGTTTTCGGCCAACCAATCCATTCCTAGTATAAGGTCAACATCACACATTTTCAAGACCTTCAAATTACTAATTAGGATCCTATGTTCCCCCAATAAAACTTCTATGTTCGAGCAAGTTCGAGTGATTTCTATAATTCCTCCGACGGGTGAGGTTACCTTAATTTTATATTCAGCTGGTTCAGTACGCAGTTTCAAGGTATCAACACAAGAGTCCGATATAAAAGAATGTGAAGCGCCAGTATCAAATAACAAAATGACAGGCATGTCAAGTAGCATGGCCATACCTGCCAGATTTCCTTTTTCTTCATCAGGCTGCCCCCGCCTCAGTGCATAGGCCCTGGCCTGTGTTGGGTGCCTCACTTGATGGTGTTGCGGACATCGTGGGGGTTGTTGCTGACCTTTCTGAGGTTTTGCATTTACCGCCCGTAGCAGGGAGTGTTGTCCTAGTGGATAGGGTCTTGTACCCCTTCCATAAGACTTGGTTGGACAATCTTTAGCAAAATGACCAATTTTACTACATTTATAACAAGCTTCAGTCCCGGCTCTACATATCCCATTATGTATCTTGTTACAATTGGAGCATGGAATGGGACTTGGCCGGCCTCCCACTGAATTGAAAGTAGACTGTCTCGGAAAGTTCTGCGCACGATCTTGGCCATACCATGGTTTCTTTAGTTCATACTGAGTTCGATTACCATCCCACTTTCTTTTGTCTCCTGGACTTTGAATTTGAGTACGTGGCGGTGGTACACTAGGCATAGGTTTCTCTACTGGCATTGCTAACTCAATGTCAAGCGCTCGTTTAAGAGATTCGGAATAAGATAACCCACCATGGCTTCCCAGTGCCATTCTTATTTCATGTCTTAACCCACCACAAAATTTTTCAGCCATTTTCTTCTCTGTGTTAACCTGATCCGGGGCATATCTGGACATGTCAGTGAATATACGCTCGTAATCTGTTACTGACATCATCCCTTGTTTCAGATAAAAATTCCATTTCCTTATTCTTCCGGTAACTTTTGGGAATATATTTCTCATAGAATCCTTCTTTGAATTTCTCCCAGGTCATCTTAGTTAACTCTTGAGCCCCCATTATTTTTTTTCTTGCCTCCCACCAGTATTCTGCTGACCCTTTTAATTGGAAAGGCACACAAATTAAACGCTCTGGATCTGTGAAGTGAAATAAGTCGAAAATGCATTCAATTATGTGTATCCAAGTTTTTGCATCCGTCGGATCACCCATACCATCAAATATTGGTGGTTTTTGTTTCAGGAACATCTCTTCTTTTCTTCGATCCGGTACTAGAGGTGGTGGGGGTGGTGGAGTTATTTCGCATTGTTCCTCAAATTCTTCATGTTCAGGTGGTGGCACTACTCCAATTCCTTTTCCTCTCCCTCTCCCTCGAGGTCGCCCAACTCTCCTTGGTGGCATTCTAAATTGACAAAACATTTTTTTTTTATAAGTCTTTACGTGTATATGTATATGTGATAAAACCATTTAGATTGATAAAATGAATAAATAAATAAATAAACGCTATTTGTATTGTGTCGGACTAAAATTATTCAACAATACAATCGAATCAACAATACCAATAAGGATAATGAAGTCATTGAAACATTATATATACATGTGAAAATTGCCTTTTTGGGTAACCAAAAAGACTTTTTGTACAAAATATAGTTTTACAAGTATCATGCTACTATCCGAAACATCGTCAAAACCTAAACATGAAATACATGTACCCACATATGCATCATACAAAAAGTAGAAGCTACTATACACAAAACAAAAACACATAACAGAACAGTCTCACAACGGGTCTGTTTCGGGTAAGTACAATGATCACATCTACTCTACTACTAAGGTGTTGTAGGTTTCGTGACACTGGCTTCTGACTTGCAGGTCAGACCTTCTTCTGGCTCTTCCTCTGGCTCTTCTTCAAAGTCTTCATCATCAGAACTGCTAATGACGATGGCAGTCATGCGACTCCCTCCTGGCCTATATCATCCACGAGTCATCTCATCAAAATGACTAAATATCCAGGCATTAAACTTGAGCTCCTCTGAAGTCGGCGGGTGGTAAACAGAGACCGGAGAAGTTCCCTCAACTGGAGATACGCGTGGGCTCGCGTATAGAGGCTGTAAACGACCAATACCCATCGTAGTTGGCTGATCGTTCAAGTTGATAGGAGTACAAGCTGGGGCCTTACCCCGTCTGTGCCTCTTTGCTGACGTGTCTGTCGTTGTAGCATGTTCCATAGGTGCTTGGGCCTCAGGGATCCTCACTGGTGACCACCTTCTTTCATCTGATAATGGTCGTGACGGGCCTGCCTCAGCCTCATATCGTGCCTTATGTCCCCGAGTAACGGGCCAAGGAGAAGGTGGCATCATACCAGGCACGATACTCGGCTGACCCGGAAGTATGGATCCTCCTGCTGGGATGGCAGGCAATATATAGGGCCCTAGAGGAGCATGTCTGTAAACAGTATAACACAACTGAATTTCCCCTAAGAAGCGGAGGAAATCACCTGTGTACACAAAGCGTGGCCTACGATAGAAAATATAATCTCTGGAGATCATCCTAGACCATTGCTGCCAAGTAGAAGGTAGTAGACTAACAAGTCGTGAAATCCCATCCATATCATCAACCCCATACTGGTGGGCCCATCTCTAGAGCTTGCCAAACCGAGCAAGAAATTCTCCTAGATCTTCATTAAAGCGCATAACACATTCCTCGTACTCTTCTATCATATCTTCTGGGCTTTGTATCGGTGACGTTCTCATCCTAGCGGTAAGTCGGAAAGGGCCATCTACACTAAAACATTCGTCAATTAACATCTCTTCGTGCCACATAAATATATCTATATCTGTGATATTAAAATAAATTATGAAGAGATATGATAATATCTTATTGCCTCAAGATTCCACACTTAAGTTTTGTTACTTGGTTGCTTTCTACTTGTTATAATCCTCCATTTATTGTTATTTTTCGCTCAGAAAAGCGAAAGATGGTAATCACTTATTTTCTTCTTTGACCCGATTTCTCGTTCTTTATTCATTCCTTTCATTAATTACATAACTTGGCTTTTGAGTCATTCTTCTGGTTGAGTGCGATAGGTGAGAGTGTTGAGAGTTGATCACCTTACAATCTAGTGGAAAAGAGTCTAGACAGAGAAATGAAAAGAAATTGATACTCAGATTCAGGGCAGAAAAAAACTCGCTCTGATACCACTCTGTCACACCCGCACTACCTAAGGATAGTATAGTATGAAAATTCATCACTAAAAGGGAAAGGTTAAGAGAAGTGGGGATGAGAAATAGGGATGAGCAATAACAAGTACAGATTCAACCAGGAGATTATCAAAATATCATGTATACATCCTGGAATACTTGAGTAGGAGTAATATAGGATCAAAAGATAGCGTTATGATACAAAATAGGATTAGTAGTTATAGCTTTCACAGCGGAAGTAAACAACACAGTTTCATGTATAGAGACATAAGCCTCGGAGGTCTTACTAGATCAAACTCAAAAGAACTTTCTCTCAACACCCTTGCTTCACCGTTTTGCTGCTCAACCTGGACATTTAGAAATACATACAGAGCTGAGTACAGTAGTACTTAGTGAACACAATGCCGAAAGATACAATTATACATTTGAAAATATTGTCACGTCATTACAGCAACACTCATGGATATTTTTTACTTAAAAGGCCCGAGCTTGCTAAATTCTATGTTCAATCGCGGTCTAAGTTCCTTTACCATATCTTAACATTTGTGTACCGGGAAGGTGGCCACCTTCCACGACGGTCACATGACCGGCCAACGGCTCACGGTCCATTTGTGTACACTAGTCCAAGCAAGGTTTGCGGCCTTACTTGAACCCGAATTCGATTATAACATATTTGGCATAACCAAGGCAGATAGGCATAAATCATTTATGACGGGACAATAATATTGACGAGCATAAATTTGGATTTTCAACATAACTTATCTCGAAATTACTTTGCGATTTTTATCCACATTAATATGTGGGATGGAAAGCTCACCTTATTTACTTTCCATCACCTTATTTACTTTCCAACTATTAAGAAGTAATCGAAGTCTTTCTAAGACAAGTTTGATTAAGTGATGAGTTGTACTCATGAAAATCTTATCATTGATGGGATAAGCGTTAGATATAACGAGATACACCTTAAAGAAACTACCATCATCAGTACCTTCTACAAAACACGAGTTGTGGACTTGAGCGACTCTAGTTTAGCACATCTCAAGGTGTAATGTTGTTCCAATGCATCTTGGAAAGGTATCCAAGTAATTGGAGTTGAGTACTGATCAGGCATGTTTTAAGGTTGTCCCAAATGATGTAAGATAATAAGTTCTGTAATCTTCAAAGATAGAACTCTTGTTTGAAGATCAAGAGAGGAACTAAAAGCCTAATAGCGTGATAACTCTCAGGACAAAGAGAGATATCGAATTTTCCACATTACCAAAGAGTCATACCATTAGAAGCTTATGCACTAATAAAATCAACTTCAACCCCTAAGATTGTTAGAACCATGTCGTAGTGGGAGCGTTCCTAGGAACATAACAAGTTCATGGGTCTAAGAGTGTCACAAAAAGATACACATAGGGGAAATAAACTATACACAGTACATACATTGCACACAATACGAACTGTATTCAAAATATACACCGTGTGCAGAGACTCAATATATAAAGAATACACACTATACACGCACCATACACACACTATACACGCACCACCACACTAAATACAAAATGCACACACTTAACACATAGACACACTGCCCACAAAATACATAGAAACACACACTTACCACAAAATACACACAATGCACACTTTACACACAATATACACAAATGCACACTTTACACACAAATACACAAATGTACAATTTATACACACAATGCACACTTTACACACAATACACACTAATACACAAACTTACCACAAAAAACACACATTGCATATATTGCACATAATACTCACATTACTGAAAATATAAACACACACTATACACAAAGCACGCATAATACATGCACAAAATATATTCACTACACACAATACCCGTAACACACTATAATATTCATATACGAGAACTGCATATGTAGCACTATAAACACACTATATAAAACATAAATGCACTAAAATCGTACACACAAAATACAAACTGTATTGAAAATACACAATTTCCACACATACACACACATCCAAAACAATGCATACTTTATACACAAAGTACACACAATCCACATACTCCAAACTTCGTACATTGCAAAAATACAAATTAATCAAAATACATACATTGCATAAAATAAACACAACATACACATCCCTGGTCAAAATACAAACATTAATAATAAAATACACACATTAAACACAAAAAACACACATCACAAAAATACATACATTACATATATACATAAACTATACCACATATAATGAACACTATACACATCCCCGATCCAAACACACATTATAAATAAATTACATACATTAAACACAAAATACACATAGACACTTCCCACACATAAACACACACTATACACATCTTCAGTCAAAAATACACACACTAATAATAAAATACATAGATTAAACCCAAAATACACAATTCAAACACAGACACACTCCATGGCATACATTGAACACAATACACTTAATAAAAAATACACACATTTGCGCTACACATATTCTCTATCCACAAATATATACAATACACACCGCACACCCTATACAAGCACACTATACACAAAAAGATACACATAGGGAAAATAAACTATACACAGTACATACATTGCACACAATACGAACTGTATTCAAAACATACACCGTGTGTAGAGACTCAATATATAAAGAATACACACTATACACGCACCATACACACACTATCCATGCACCACCATACTAAATATAATATGCACACACTTAACACCTAGACACACTGCCCACAAAAAAAATAGAAACACACACTTACCACAAAATACACACAATGCACACTTTACACACAATACACACTATATAAAATACATACATTGTATGATACACATCTCCAGTCAAAATACACTTATAAACAAAAAATACACACACTGTCACACAATGCACACCTTACACACAAAGTAGACATAATGCACACACTCCACACTACTTGCACACAGTACACGCTATATAATATACATAAATTGCATAAAATCACACTATTCAAAATATTAACAAACACTATACACATCCCCGATCAAAATACGCAAAATGCACAAAATGCACACTACTTACATTACACACAACATACACTATACAAAATACACATAGACACTACCCACACATAAACACACACTATACACATCTCCAGTCAAAAATACACACACTAATAATAAAATACATAGATTAAACCCAAAATACACAATTCAGACACAGACACACTCCAAGGCATACATTGAACACAATACACTTAATAAAAAATACACATATATGCACTACACATATACACTATCCACAAATATATACAATACACACACCGCACACCCTATACAATCACACTATACACAAAAAGATACACATAGGGAAAATAAACTATACACAGTACATACATTGCGCACAATACGAACTGTATTCAAAATATACACCGTGTGCAGAGACTCAATATATAAAGAATACACACTATACACGTACCATACACACACTATACACGCACCACCACACTAAATACAAAATCCACACACTTAACACATAGACACACTGCCCACAAAAAAAATAGAAACACACACTTACCACAAAATACACACAATGCACACTTTACACACAATACACACTATATAAAATACATACAAATACACATCTCCGGTCAAAATACACTTATAAACAAAAAATACACACACCGTCACACATATCCCAAAAAATACACACAATGCACACCTTACACAAAAAGTAGACATAATGCACACACTCCACACTACTTGCACACAGTACACGCTATATAAAATACATAAATTGCATAAAATCACACTATTCAAAATATTAACAAACACTATACACATCCCCGATCAAAATACGCAAAATGCACACTACTTACATTACACACAACATACACTATACAAAATACACACACTATATAGAACATAAACACACACTATACACACCTCCGGTCAAAATACATATTATATACAAAATACACGCATTAATATTCTTAACACACAATAATACACTTACCACAAAATACACACAATGCACACATTACACACACAATGTAGACTTTATCGACACACTCCACGCAACTTACATTACATAGAATATATATTATACAAAATACATACATTGTATAAAATACACACGCTATTCAGAATTTAAAAACACACACTATACACAAATAAATAGAAAATACACAAACTTACCACAAAAAACACACATTGCATATATTGGACATAATACACACGTTACTGAAAATATAAACACACACTGTACACAAAGCACGCATAATACATGCACAAAATATATTCACTACACACAATACCCGTAACACACTACAATATTCATATACGAGAACTACATATGTAGCACTATAAACACACTATATAAAACATAAAACCACTAAAATCATACACACAAAATACACAATTTCCACACATACACACACATCCCAAACAATGCATACTTTATACACAAAGTACACACAATCCACATGCTCCAAACTTCGTACATTGCAAAAATACAAATTAATCAAAATAAATACATTGCATAAAATAGACACACTATACACATCTCTGGTCAAAATACAAACATTAATAATAAAATACACACATTAAACATGAAAAACACACATCACAAAAATACATACATTACATAAATACATAAACTATACCAAATATAAATAAACACTATACACATCCCCGATCCAAACACACATTATAAATAAATTACATACATTAAACACAAAATACACATAGACACTTCCCACACATAAACACACACTACACACATCTTCAGTCAAAAATACACACACTAATAATAAAATACATAGATTAAACCCAAAATACACAATTCAGACACAGACACACTCCACGGCATACATTGAACACAATACACTTAATAAAAAATACACACATTTGCGCTACACATATACACTATCCACAAATATATACAATACACACACCGCACACCCTATACAAGCACACTATACACAAAAAGATACACATAGGAAAAATAAACTATACACAGTACATACATTGCACACAATACGAACTGTATTCAAAATATACACCGTGTGCAGAGACTCAATATATAAAGAATACACACTATACACGCACCATACACACACTATACACGCACCACCACACTAAATACAAAATGCACACACTTAACACATAGACATACTGCCCACAAAAAAAATAGAAACACACACTTACCACAAAATACACACAATGCACACTTTACACACAATACACACTATATAAAATACATACAAACACACATCTCCGGTCAAAATACACTTATAAACAAAAAATACACACACCGTCACACATATCCCAAAAAATACACACAATGCACACCTTACACACAAAGTAGACATAATGCACACACTCCACACTACTTGCACACAGTACACGCTATATAAAATACATAAATTGCATAAAATCACACTATTCAAAATATTAACAAACACTATACACATCCCCGATCAAAATACGCAAAATGCACACTACTTACATTACACACAACATACACTATACAAAATACACACACTATATAGAACATAAACACACACTATACACACCTCCGGTCAAAATACATATTATATACAAACTACACGCATTAATATTCTTAACACACAATAATACACTTACCACAAAATACACACAATGCACACATTACACACACAATGTAGACTTTATCGACACACTCCACGCTACTTACATTACATAGAATATATATTATACAAAATACATACATTGTATAAAATACACACGCTATTCAGAATTTAAAAACACACACTATACACAAATAAATAGAAAATACACAAACTTACCACAAAAAACACACATTGCATATATTGGACATAATACACACGTTACTGAAAATATAAACACACACTGTACACAAAGCACGCATAATACATGCACAAAATATATTCACTACACACAATACCCGTAACACACTACAATATTCATATACGAGAACTACATATGTAGCACTATAAACACACTATATAAAACATAAAACCACTAAAATCTTACACACAAAATACAAATTGTATTGAAAATACACACTACACAAAATACACAATTTCCACACATACACACACATCCCAAACAATGCATACTTTATACACAAAGTACACACAATCCACATGCTCCAAACTTCGTACATTGCAAAAATACAAATTAATCAAAATAAATACATTGCATAAAATAGACACACTATACACATCTCTGGTCAAAATACAAACATTAATAATAAAATACACACATTAAACATGAAAAACACACATCACAAAAATACATACATTACATAAATACATAAACTATACCAAATATAAATAAACACTATACACATCCCCGATCCAAACACACATTATAAATAAATTACATACATTAAACACAAAATACACATAGACACTTCCCACACATAAACACACACTACACACATCTTCAGTCAAAAATACACACACTAATAATAAAATACATAGATTAAACCCAAAATACACAATTCAGACACAGACACACTCCACGGCATACATTGAACACAATACACTTTATAAAAAAATACACACATTTGCGCTACACATATACACTATCCACAAATATATACAATACACACACCGCACACCCTATACAAGCACACTATACACAAAAAGATACACATAGGAAAAATAAACTATACACAGTACATACATTGCACAGAATACGAACTGTATTCAAAATATACACCGTGTGCAGAGACTCAATATATAAAGAATACACACTATACGCGCACCATACACACACTATACACGCACCACCACACTAAATACTAAATGCACACACTTAACACATAGACATACTGCCCACAAAAAAATAGAAACACACACTTACCACAAAATACACACAACGCACACTTTACACACAATACACACTATATAAAATACATACAAATACACATCTCCGGTCAAAATACACTTATAAACAAAAAATACACACACCGTCACACATATCCCAAAAAATACACACAATGCACACCTTACACACAAAGTAGACATAATGCACACACTCCACACTACTTGCACACAGTACACGCTATATAAAATACATAAATTGCATAAAATCACACTATTCAAAATATTAACAAACACTATACACATCCCCGATCAAAATACGCAAAATGCACACTACTTACATTACACACAACATACACTATACAAAATACACACACTATATAGAACATAAACACACACTATACACACCTCCGGTCAAAATACATATTATATACAAAATACACGCATTAATACTCTTAACACACAATAATACACTTTCCACAAAATACACACAATGCACACATTACACACACAATGTAGACTTTATCGACACACTCCACGCTACTTACATTACATAGAATATATATTATACAAAATACATACATTGTATAAAATACACACGCTATTCAGAATTTAAAAACACACACTATACACAAATAAATAGAAAATACACAAACTTACCACAAAAAACACACATTGCATATATTGGACATAATACACACGTTACTGAAAATATAAACACACACTGTACACAAAGCACGCATAATACATGCACAAAATATATTCACTACACACAATACCCGTAACACACTACAATATTCATATACGAGAACTACATATGTAGCACTATAAACACACTATATAAAACATAAAACCACTAAAATCATACACACAAAATACAAATTGTATTGAAAATACACACTACACAAAATACACAATTTCCACACATACACACACATCCCAAACAATGCATACTTTATACACAAAGTACACACAATCCACATGCTCCAAACTTCGTACATTGCAAAAATACAAATTAATCAAAATAAATACATTGCATAAAATAGACACACTATACACATCTCTGGTCAAAATACAAACATTAATAATAAAATACACACATTAAACATGAAAAACACACATCACAAAAATACATACATTACATAAATACATAAACTATACCAAATATAAATAAACACTATACACATCCCCGATCCAAACACACATTATAAATAAATTACATACATTAAACACAAAATACACATAGACACTTCCCACACATAAACACACACTACACACATCTTCAGTCAAAAATACACACACTAATAATAAAATACATAGATTAAACCCAAAATACACAATTCAGACACAGACACACTCCACGGCATACATTGAACACAATACACTTAATAAAAAATACACACATTTGCGCTACACATATACACTATCCACAAATATATACAATACACACACCGCACACCCTATACAAGCACACTATACACAAAAAGATACACATAGGAAAAATAAACTATACACAGTACATACATTGCACACAATACGAACTGTATTCAAAATATACACCGTGTGCAGAGACTCAATATATAAAGAATACACACTATACACGCACCATACACACACTATACACGCACCACCACACTAAATACAAAATGCACACACTTAACACATAGACATACTGCCCACAAAAAAATAGAAACACACACTTACCACAAAATACACACAATGCACACTTTACACACAATACACACTATATAAAATACATACAAATACACATCTCCGGTCAAAATACACTTATAAACAAAAAATACACACACCGTCACACATATCCCAAAAAATACACACAATGCACACCTTACACACAAAGTAGACATAATGCACACACTCCACACTACTTGCACACAGTACACGCTATATAAAATACATAAATTGCATAAAATCACACTATTCAAAATATTAACAAACACTATACACATCCCCGATCAAAATACGCAAAATGCACACTACTTACATTACACACAACATACACTATACAAAATACACACACTATATAGAACATAAACACACACTATACACACCTCCGGTCAAAATACATATTATATACAAACTACACGCATTAATATTCTTAACACACAATAATACACTTACCACAAAATACACACAATGCACACATTACACACACAATGTAGACTTTATCGACACACTCCACGCTACTTACATTACATAGAATATATATTATACAAAATACATACATTGTATAAAATACACACGCTATTCAGAATTTAAAAACACACACTATACACAAATAAATAGAAAATACACAAACTTACCACAAAAAACACACATTGCATATATTGGACATAATACACACGTTACTGAAAATATAAACACACACTGTACACAAAGCACGCATAATACATGCACAAAATATATTCACTACACACAATACCCGTAACACACTACAATATTCATATACGAGAACTACATATGTAGCACTATAAACACACTATATAAAACATAAAACCACTAAAATCATACACACAAAATACAAATTGTATTGAAAATACACACTACACAAAATACACAATTTCCACACATACACACACATCCCAAACAATGCATACTTTATACACAAAGTACACACAATCCACATGCTCCAAACTTCGTACATTGCAAAAATACAAATTAATCAAAATAAATACATTGCATAAAATAGACACACTATACACATCTCTGGTCAAAATACAAACATTAATAATAAAATACACACATTAAACATGAAAAACACACATCACAAAAATACATACATTACATAAATACATAAACTATACCAAATATAAATAAACACTATACACATCCCCGATCCAAACACACATTATAAATAAATTACATACATTAAACACAAAATACACATAGACACTTCCCACACATAAACACACACTACACACATCTTCAGTCAAAAATACACACACTAATAATAAAATACATAGATTAAACCCAAAATACACAATTCAGACACAGACACACTCCACGGCATACATTGAACACAATACACTTTATAAAAAATACACACATTTGCGCTACACATATACACTATCCACAAATATATACAATACACACACCGCACACCCTATACAAGCACACTATACACAAAAAGATACACATAGGAAAAATAAACTATACACAGTACATACATTGCACAGAATACGAACTGTATTCAAAATATACACCGTGTGCAGAGACTCAATATATAAAGAATACACACTATACGCGCACCATACACACACTATACACGCACCACCACACTAAATACTAAATGCACACACTTAACACATAGACATACTGCCCACAAAAAAATAGAAACACACACTTACCACAAAATACACACAAAGCACACTTTACACACAATACACACTATATAAAATACATACAAATACACATCTCCGGTCAAAATACACTTATAAACAAAAAATACACACACCGTCACACATATCCCAAAAAATACACACAATGCACACCTTACACACAAAATAGACATAATGCACACACTCCACACTACTTGCACACAGTACACGCTATATAAAATACATAAATTGCATAAAATCACACTATTCAAAATATTAACAAACACTATACACATCCCCGATCAAAATACGCAAAATGCACACTACTTACATTACACACAACATACACTATACAAAATACACACACTATATAGAACATAAACACACACTATACACACCTCCGGTCAAAATACATATTATATACAAAATACACGCATTAATACTCTTAACACACAATAATACACTTTCCACAAAATACACACAATGCACACATTACACACACAATGTAGACTTTATCGACACACTCCACGCTACTTACATTACATAGAATATATATTATACAAAATACATACATTGTATAAAATACACACGCTATTCAGAATTTAAAAACACACACTATACACAAATAAATAGAAAATACACAAACTTACCACAAAAAACACACATTGCATATATTGGACATAATACACACGTTACTGAAAATATAAACACACACTGTACACAAAGCACGCATAATACATGCACAAAATATATTCACTACACACAATACCCGTAACACACTACAATATTCATATACGAGAACTACATCTATAAACACACTATATAAAACATAAAACCACTAAAATCATACACACAAAATACAAATTGTATTGAAAATACACACTACACAAAATACACAATTTCCACACATACACACACATCCCAAACAATGCATACTTTATACACAAAGTACACACAATCCACATGCTCCAAACTTTGTACATTGCAAAAATACAAATTAATCAAAATAAATACATTGCATAAAATAGACACACTATACACATCTCTGGTCAAAATACAAACATTAATAATAAAATACACACATTAAACACGAAAAACACACATCACAAAAATACATACATTACCTAAATACATAAACTATACCAAATATAAATAAACACTATACACATCCCCGATCCAAACACACATTATAAATAAATTACATACATTAAACACAAAATACACATAGACACTTCCCACACATATACACACACTATACACATCTTCAGTCAAAAATACACACACTAATAATAAAATACATAGATTAAACCCAAAATACACAATTCAGACACAGACACACTCCACGACATACATTGAACACAATACACTTAATAAAAAATACACACATTTGCGCTACACATATACACTATCCACAAATATATACAATACACACACCGCACACCCTATACAAGCACACTATATACAAAAAGATACACATAGGAAAAATAAACTATACACAGTACATACATTGCACACAATACGAACTGTATTCAAAATATACACCGTGTGCAGAGACTCAATATATAAAGAATACACACTATACACGCACCATACACACACTATACACGCACCACCACACTAAATACAAAATGCACACACTTAACACATAGACATACTGCCCACAAAAAAAATAGAAACACACACTTACCACAAAATACACACAATGCACACTTTACACACAATACACACTATATAAAATACATACAAATACACATCTCCGGTCAAAATACACTTATAAACAAAAAATACACACACCGTCACACATATCCCAAAAAATACACACAATGCACACCTTACACACAAAGTAGACATAATGCACACACTCCACACTACTTGCACACAGTACACGCTATATAAAATACATAAATTGCATAAAATCACACTATTCAAAATATTAACAAACACTATACACATCCCCGATCAAAATACGCAAAATGCACACTACTTACATTACACACAACATACACTATACAAAATACACACACTATATAGAACATAAACACACACTATACACACCTCCGGTCAAAATACATATTATATACAAAATACATGCATTAATACTCTTAACACACAATAATACACTTTCCACAAAATACACACAATGCACACATTACACACACAATGTAGACTTTATCGACACACTCCACGCTACTTACATTACATAGAATATATATTATACTGATAAGGCTAATTTCATGCATGGGTCTAGGGACTTAATTCGTGATTTTATTGGGGCTAACGCACGTTTTAAGCCAGGTGTGTGAAGGAATTCGCCAGATCCAGGAAAGAAGACCAAAAAATCACAGGGTCGAGGAAATGGCGATTTAGTGAACGATTATGAAGAGAATTGCTCGACGGAGGAAGCTCTAGAGTTGAAGGGTAGAATAGGGATTTCTACGAAGACTCGAGGGCTATGTCCGCATCTATAAAAGGCAGAAGCATGCAAGCTGGAGGGATCTTCTCGGTGGAGACCTCACCACAGCCTGTTGCTTAGTTCATTTTTCCATACACACACTTGGTACTAATTTGCGGAGATTTCAGTTCACACGTCCGGGGTTTCATCTTAGCTTTCGATAGTGTGTAACACCGCTCTTATTTGGGGCGAAGAAACAATTTCTCTTTCGCTTTCCGGATTTTACTTACTCTGCCGAGCTTCGTTGTTCGAAGCTCGGTTCGCTGTTTTCACCGAAGAATCTCTGGTTTTAATGCAAGTTTGATTTTCTGTTATGGCAATTGTGTTGATTTCTAGTTTGATTGTTTCGTTGTTGAGATTTTGGTGTTTTAAATTGTCTGAGTTGGATGCGTTTCGCAGCTGTTTTTGAGTCATTGCAGGTTAATGGTCAGATCTGGGAGATTGGAGTTGGATTGTAGAGGAATCCGTGTTTGATCTGCTGAATTTGTTTGTTGTTGAGTTCGGATGTCTTGGATCCGGAGTGGATCAAGTATTCTGGCGTGAATCTGAAGTAGTTTCGATCTGATTTTTATGCCTAGTTTACGTGTTTTTCTTTCATTCCGTCTAGTGTACGCAGATCTGATGTGTTTCCATTTTGTGGCAAGTTTCCGACGAGCAAATTTCTATATTCTGTTCGAATCTCGCTTTGTGTTCTGTTTTGTTCATCTGCAAGTTTAATCCAGCTGAGAGGATGCATTGTGCTACGAGCTAGCGTCAAAGTTTGTTGTCTGGAGTCCTTTCTGTACTTGCCACTTTTTGAATGATGGTCCCCACTTTCAGTTATATTCTGTTTAGCTAGATTAGGTAGTTGTTTACACTGTCCAGGAAGTGGTTATGTTTCTTGCTGTCGAAGTCTGAATTTACAAGTTAACATGTCCTAGGTCTAGCATTTACATTTCCTGCCTAGGTCTAGAGTTAGTTTAAAATTCTCAACCCTTTTGCGTGGCAGCAGCCATTTGTTTGTCCAAAGCCTCTGAGCACTACTTTGCGAGTCCATCTCTGTGGGATCGACCCCACTTCCCTATACTAATTCATAGTATTCGGGTTGAGGGATTTATATTATTTTTTGAAAGGGGAGTTGAGAGTGTCCAACGACTAAAGCACTGTATGTTCTCTTGAGTTCCTGGACCCTGTGCTCCAGTGGACTTAAGAAGCATGGTGTCTTGACCGAGCGCTTGCATTGATAAATTTCTGTGCATACGTACGAAAGAGCGTCTCTCTGAATCATCTCTCCCCCCCCTTCCAAATGGCGCCGTTGCCGGGGATGGATGGCGTACTTTGTGTTAGTGCCTAGAGTAGTTGGTACGAATAATTTTAATTTACTGTTTTTTTTTCGTTTTCTTTGTAGTGCATGAGCAGGAGCTTCTACCGGAGTAACTCGTCTGGTTGGAAACACGGTCAGTCCGTTTGGAAGATCAAGGATACAGCCTCCACCGTAACTACCAGATCAGGGTTCACGACGGGAGATCCATTCCCGACTGAGTTTTTGAGTGACGAATCCTGGGAATCTTCAGGACGAAAGGATCCGGAGTCCCCACCAGAATCAGAAACAGAGTCGGAAACAGGGGAGGAAGAGGAAGTTGAGATGGCGCACGTAGCAGACCCAGATCCAGAAATAGGGTCACTAACGGCTCATCTCGATGGAGAGCCAGCGCATGCAATAGTGATGAACCCAGGTCAGAAATCTATTGAGATCAAAACGAATGTGTTAGGCGTCTTGCCAACATTTTCTGGGCGAAGGAGTGAATGCCCGTACGAGTTTTTGAACGAGTTTAGCAAGTTGTGTGGCATTCAAAAGAGGCCTAATGATGCGACAGAGGAGGACTATCGCTTGCGCGCGATTCCTTTCACTCTAAAGGGGGAGGCAAATACATGGTTGTTGAGATTACCCCCTGATTCTATCCGCACCTGGAGGGACTTTAAATTGGAGTTCCTAGATTACTTCTTTCCATCCAACAAGACGAACGCTCTGAAGAAGGAGATAGTGGAATGCAAGCAGGATTACGATGAGTCATTGAGCCAATACTGGTCAAGGTTCAAGGGATTGCTGGACGCGTGCCCGAATCATCGGATGATAGAGGCGGAGACATACTCTCTGTTTTATGAAGGGGCAACTCCCGAGTCTAAGGATTTGATGAACTCCTCGAGCGGGGGGAATTTTACAAGGAAGAGAGGAAGCGAGGCAAGAGAGATTTTGGGAAGATTAATCGACGCCAAGAAGGCGTATGACAGCACGAGGAATGCTGTGAGAAGAGGCTCTGCGAATGCATTGAGGGAGCTGGAGGATGACAAAGTTGAAGCAAGGATTGATAGGCTGGAGAAAGCCTTGCTGAATGCTATCGAAAGGACTAATACAACCGCACTAAAGGAAACAGCTAAGATGTTAGGTCCAGGAGATAATCAACTCCAGCAATATTACGGACCTCAGGAAGGTGATTACCAGGCCCAGGCAAACGCGATGGGAAGTTGGAATCCTGATGGAAGTTGGAACCAAGGAAGACAAAGAGATGCACCCTGGAGAAATCACCCGAACTTTAGATGGTCTGAAAATGAGCAAAGCCAGCCAGCACCCCAATTGAGTATACAGTCCGCACCGCAGCCCGAGAGGCAGGGTAACTGGAGAAATCATGAGGGGCAAGGAAATTGGAATAACCGTAACCAAGGAGATCACTCGACCTGGGGAGACAAGAATCAGAATTATCAAGGGAACTCTTATGTACCACCACATCAAAGGAATGCCAAAGCACCTTACCCAGGTCAAGGAAGTAATTTCAACAACAATCCAGGAGGTCAAGGGCACATTCGCCCAGGCCAAGGAAGTGGAACAATCCAGAATATAGGGCCAGGTCCCAGTCAGCCAAGCTCTAGACCAAGGAACCTTGATGAGATGGTTCACGACCTCGTCAGTTCCCAGCAGCACATTCAGAACAATTTACAGTCGAACAATGATGTGGTTCACAAGCTTCAGGATGCGCAGCAAGAACAGAAGGCGGCAATGGATATGTTGGCCAAACAGTTGTCTCAAATAGCTACTTCCTTGAGTGATATGCGGGGAAACGAGGGCAAGATTCCTGCATCGGTAAGACCACCTGACAGAGCCAATATTAGCCAGATCACACTAAGATCTGGGAAGGAGTACGAAGGGCCGGTCATGAGGTACGGAGAGGTCACGACCCCCATTAAGGATAAGGGAATAGAGGATACAACCACTGAATCAAGGGACTCGGTTGAGAGCAACCCTGCGGTTAGAGATGAACTTCGGGCAGGAGATTTAGAGAAACAGTTGCCCAGGACAATCGAACCCTTTTTCCTAGATCCAGAGCCGGAATTGGTAGAGAACAGAGGAGTTGATAAATCTTCAGCAGGTGAATGTTCCGGAACCGGGAAACGACCAAAACCTTTCCCGAACCGAGGAGAGGCAAAGAAAAAGAAGGATGAGCCAGTGGATCTTATGGATATTTTCGGGAAACTGGAGATAAATCTACCCTTCTTACAGGCTTTGAAAATGCCAGTTTTCAGCAAGTTCATCAAGGAGTTTATAGCTGGGAAGGCTCGACCTAGTGGAAAAATCTTGATAGGCGAGAATGTGTCCGCGGTGATTCAGAAGCGGAGGATGCCCTCGAAATGCAATGACCCAGGTATGTTCACTTTGCCCATTTCTATCGGCGATGTAAAAATTGAGCATGCTATGTGTGACTTGGGAGCATCCATAAATGTGTTACCCCTGTCCATATACAAGAGGTTAGTGGGAGTAGGTATGGTGGATACGAAGGTTGTGATCCAATTGGCGGACAGGTCATGCATCTGCCCTGAAGGAGTGCTCGAGAACGTAATAGTCAAGGTACACGACTTCCTGTACCCGACTGACTTCCATGTGATTAAGATGAGCGATAATGAGTCTGTAGAGTCTGGCGGAGTATTATTGGGGAGACCTTTCTTGCGAACCGCTAAGACTATCATTGATGTCTTTGATGGTACTATCTGTCTCGATTACAATGGGGATAAATATACATTCAGCATAGATGAGGCAATGAAGAAGCCACTTGATGTTGAAAATTTGCATTCTGTAGATGTCATTAACCCCTTGGTCCAGGAATACCTCGAGACCGAATTAATGCAGGGACAGATTGAGAACTCAGAGATGAGTCATGCTGTTGATAGGGAAGTGGCCAGTTGGTGTCAAGCAATGAATACGAGCAAGTTGTCAGATGAAGAGCTAGCAGAAGCAATTCTGGAGTTTTGCACCAAGCCCGAGCTAACCAGATCGAGGGAGACACTTTATGGGGCAAGCAAGGAAGATCTTCCTGGATCGACTAAGGGGACGACGACTGGAACAGTAGAAAAGAACCCCTTGCCTCAGGAAAAAGATGTTCCCAAGAAGGAGTTGAAAACACTTCCGCCAGGCCTAAAGTATGCTTACCTTGAGGCGAATGAGACTTTTCCGGTGATTATCAACAGCAACTTGATCAAGGAACAGGAAGAGGAGCTGCTGAAAGTCATCCGAAGGAACAAGAACGCTATTGGTTGGACACTTTCTGACTTGGTGGGGATTAGCCCTGATCTGTGCATGCATCACATTCGACTAAATGAAGGAGCGAAACCCTGCAGAGACCCTCAACGCAAATTGAATCCCAATATGAGGGAAGAGGTATTGAAGGAGGTATTGAAGCTGCTATCCCTAGGATTCATTTATTCCATACCAGACAGTGAATGGGTTAGCCCAGTACATATGGTACCCAAAAAGTCGGGAATCCAGGTTGTTAGGAACGACAAGAATGAGTTGGTACCGACCAGGCTAGTCACCGGTTGGAGGATGTGCATTGACTACAGAAAATTGAACGAGGCAACCAAGAAAGACCATTTTCCCCTTCCGTTCATCGACCAGATGCTGGAGAGATTAGCAGGCAAGCAATATTTCTGTTTCTTGGACGGATACAGTGGGTATTTCCAAATTTACGTGGACCCCGAGGACCAGGAGAAGACAACTTTCACGTGTCCGTTCGGAACGTATGCATATCGGAGAATGCCGTTTGGCCTTTGCAATGCACCAGGCACTTTTCAACGGTGTATGATGAGTATTTTCTCAGACCTGCTGGAAGATTGCATTGAGATCTTTATGGATGACTTCACTGTATACGGGGATTCATTTGATTCATGTCTGGCGAGCTTGGATGTAGTACTGAAAAGATGTCAAGAGAAGCACTTGGTCTTGAATTTCGAGAAATGCCACTTCATGGTCCCTGAAGGAATTGTCCTGGGGCATGTAGTATCGGAAAAGGGCATACAGGTGGACCAAGCAAAAGTGGACGTGATATCAAAACTGCCCCACTCGACAAATCAAAAGGAGGTAAGGGGATTCCTAGGTCACGCAGGATTCTACAGGAGATTCATAAAGGATTTTGCCAAAATTGCTCAGCCACTCACTCATCTGTTGCACAACGATGTTGAGTTTGTTTTTAATGAGGAGTGCATTAAGGCTTTTCAGCTGCTGAAGGACAGATTAGTATCTGCCCCCATCATCAGAGCACCTGATTGGGGTTTGCCGTTTGAAATCATGTGCGATGCGAGTGACTATGCAGTAGGGGCGGTGCTGGGTCAAAGAGTTGACGGAAAAAGTTACGTGATTTTCTATGCATCAAAACGCTAAATCAAGCCTAGAAAAATTACGACACCACGGAGAAGGAAATGTTGGCAGTCGTGTACTCTTTTGAAAAATTCCGACCATATCTGCTCGGGTCGAGGGTGATAGTCTTCACAGATCACGCTGCGATAAAATACTTACTGGCAAAAAAGGAGTCTAAGCCAAGGTTGATCCGTTGGGTGTTACTGTTACAGGAGTTTAACTGGGAAGTCAGAGACAAGAAGGGAACGGATAACAAGGTGGCTGATCACTTGAGTCGCATTTACCAAGGTGAGACGGATGAAGCAATACCTGATGCGTTCCCGGAAGAACATCTTTATTATCTTAACGATTCTCCTAGACCTATCGATTTTGAAGAAGTAATGGCAGCGACAGGTCCAGGAGGTGCTGAAAAAGGGAAATGCCAGACGAATGCAGAACCATGGTTCGCTGACCTAGCAAATTACTTGGTCACTAAAGAAGTGCCCAGCTCCGACGAAATTTCCCGGGCCCAGAAGATGAAATTAAAAAGTAAAGCCAAATACTACTTTTGGGACGATCCGTATTTGTGGAAAATGGGAGCTGACCAGGTAATTAGGAGATGCATTCCGGAGTGGGAGCAAAGGGATGTGCTGAATCATTGCCATGCTCTAGCTTGTGGGGGTCACTTTGGACCTAGGAAGACTGCAAGGAAGGTTTTAGACAGTGGTTTCTACTGGCCGACATTACACAAGGATGCATTCGAATTCTGCCAGAATTGCGAAAGGTGTCAGCAGACCGGAGGAATTTCTAGAAGGGACGAAATGCCACAAGTTCCGGTGATTGTTTGTGAGATTTTCGATGTTTGGGGTATGGACTTTATGGGTCCATTTCCATCTTCATATGGGAATACATACATACTTGTGGCAGTGGACTACGTTTCGAAATGGATAGAGGCAAAAGCTACGACCTCCTGCGAAGCTGTAGAAGTAGCCAAATTTCTGCGATCTAACATTTTCAACAGGTACGGAATCCCTAGGGCTGTCATCTCAGACCAAGGAACCCATTTTAAGAACCGTACAATAGAGGCTCTCATGAAGAAATACGGAGTCCACCATAGGTTGTCTACACCTTATCATCCTCAGTCCAACGGCCAGGCAGAAATATCAAATAGGGAGATAAAGGCCATTCTCGAAAAAACGGTGAACCTGTCTAGGAAGGATTGGAGTAAGAGACTGGATGATGCATTATGGGCTTATAGGACAGCTTATAAGACACCTATTGGTATGTCACCATATAGGTTGGTATTCGGAAAAATATGCCACTTACCCGTGGGAATCGAACACAGAGCATACTGGGCGGTCAAAGAGATCAACATGAACCCGCAGGCTTGTGAAGAAGAGAGGAAGATGCAGCTCCAGGAACTGGAAGAGTTACGGCTTGAGTCTTATGAATCTGCCATGTGGTATAAGGAAAAAACTAAGCTTTGGCATGATAAAATCTCCGGGGCAAGGAACTCAGGGTAGGACAGAAAGTCCTTTTGTTTCAATCCAAGCTCAGTTGATGCCTGGAAAGTAAAGTCTAATCTTAAAGTGGATGGGCCTACAATCATCGTGGGACTTCGAGAAAACGGAGCAGTTGAATCCAGGGAAGTGCACCAAATTCCATACCCTTTCTGTCAATGGACATAGGATCTAAAGGTCTTTAGGGATAGCTCGGAGTGTGGTAGGTGGACGAGTGCCACTACGCGCACTCTTGATACACCTCTAACCAGTCTAGGAAGGAAGTGATCTTAGACTATTACGGGGTATAGCACTTAAAGTTTGACCATACCCTGATCCCGGAAATTTGAGAACAATTAAAAACAAATTTTGTAAATATTTAATTGCTTTCTTTAAAAAAAAAAAAAAAAAAAAAAAAAATTCCAAACATATTTTCGAAAAAACAAGGACCCATCGGGGGAATGATTTTGATGCTGTAAACCGTAGGCCGGGGGGTTGGCGTTTCATTCTTTTAGTTTGATGTTTATTTTAGTTTTTCAGAAGGAATTTACTTGCAGCAAGGAATGGGGGAAAAGAATTTGGAGGAGTCGACACCGGTTCGGTTTTCAAAAAAAGGACTTTATGAGGGAGGGATATCAGTACCTTCTACCAAAACTGAGTTGGTGGGACTAGAGCGAACATAGCTCTAGCACATCTCAAGGTGTATGTTGTGACAATACATCTTGGAAAGTATCCAAGTAATTGGAGGTTGATATGATCAGACATGTTTTAGGTTGTCCCAAATGATGTTTGTAAGATTTTAAGTTCTATAATCTTCAAAGATAGAACTCTTGTTTGAAGATCAAGAGAGGAACTAAAAGCCTAACAGCGTGATAACTCTCAGGACAAAGAGAGATATCGAATTTTCCACATTACAAAAGAGTCATACCATTAGAAGCTTATGCACTAATAAAATCAACTTCAACACCTAAGTTTAGAACCAGTCATAGTGGGAGCGTTCCTAGGAACATAACAAGTTCATGGGTCTATTCTATCCGGAAAAAAAACTATCATTTTATACGGTAAACCTATCATTTATAAGCCAAAAGTATCATCTTAACTACCAATCATTGCTTCAAAGCATCATTACAAACAGGAATGTACATAACTACATATCAGTAAATGTATCATTTTATTAACTCTGAGTATCATTCTATCCGTCAAAATTATCATTTTATGTTGTAACCTAACATTTATAAGCAAAAGTATCATTTTATCAACTTAAAGTATCATTCTATCATTCAGAAATATCATTTTATCGGCTGCAAGTATCATTTTGTAATTTATAGGATAGAAATATCATTTTATCTGCTGCGAGTAACATTTAAACATTTTATAGACTCAGAGTCTCATTCTATCCGGCAAAACTATCATTTTATACAGTAAACCTAACATTTATAAGCCAGAAGTATCTCCTTAACTACCAAGAATGTAAACCTACATATCAATAAAGTATCATTTTATCAACTCAGTGTATCATTCTATCAGTCAATACTATCATTTTATGCAGTAAATCTAACATTTATAAACAAAAGTATCATTTTATCAACTCAAAGTATCATTCTATTAGTCAGAAATATCATTTTATCGGCTGCAAGTATCATTTTGTCATTTTATAGGTTAGAAATATGATTTTATCTACTGCGAGTAACATTATCATTTTATAAACCCAGAGTATCATTCTATCCGGCAAAACTATCATTTTATATAGTAAACCTAACATTTATAAGCCAAAAGTATCATTTTATCAACTTAAAATATCATTCTATCCGGCAAAACTATCATTTTATCATTTTTATGTCATTTTATCAGCTTATATGCATTTCTTCAGCTTATGTATCATTTTATAAGGTTAGATTATCATTTTATCAGGTTAAAAATTTCATTTTATGACGAATTAATCATTTTATAAACAAAAGTATCATTTTATCAATTCAAAGTATCGTTCTATCAGTTAGAAATATCATTTTTTTATGGCTCAGAGTATCATTCTATCCGGCAAAACTATGATTTTGTCAACTCAGAGTATCATTCTATCGGCCAAAGTATCATTTATCAACTCAGAGTATCATTCTATCAGTCAAAACTATCATTTTATGCAGTAAATCAAACATTTATAAGCAAAAGTATCATTTTATCAACTCAAAGTATCATTCTATCAGTCAGTAATATCATTTTTTATCGGATGCAAGTATCATTTTGTCATTTTATCCGGCAAAACTATGATTTTGTCAACTCAGAGTATCACTCTATCGGCAAAAGTAACAAAAAAGTATCATTTTATAAACTCAGAGTATCATTCTATCCGGCAAAACTATCATTTTATCATTTTTATGTCATTTTATCAGCTTATATGTCATTTCTTCAGCTTATATATCATTTTATAAGGTTTAGATTATCATTTTATCAGGTGAAAGTTTCATTTTTGACGAATGTATCATTTTATCAATTCAAAGTATCATTCTATTAGTCAGAAATATCATTTTATCGGCTGCATGTATCATTTGTCATTTTATTGGATAGAAATATCATTTTATCTGCTGCGAGTACCATTTATCATTTTATAAACTCAGAGTATCATTCTATCCGGCAAAACTATCATTTTGTCAACTCAGAGTATCAATCTATCGGCAAAAGTATCATTTTATAACACTGAGTATCATTCTATCAAGCAAAACTATCATTTTATCAAGTAAACCTAACATTTATAAGCCAAAAGTATCATCTTAACTACCAATTATTGGCTTCAAAGCATCATCAAAAACAAGAATGTACATACCTACAAATCAGTAAAAGTATCATTTAACAAGCAAAACACATCACTCTTATTCGGATTTTACTTCACTCTTGTTCAACTAAACCACTAGTTTCTTTATTCAGTGAAGTAAGTAGATACCAACACAACAGTGAATTAAATAGTAACAAGATATTAATGTACAATAAGTACTTTGCTATTGAATTTAAATGAAGTTTTCTACAATAGTTGATGAACGCTTGATAGTTTACAATCATTTTTTTCCACATCTGTGTCTATTTGTTTTCCCATATTCTTCATAATGCTTTGATGCTAGTGACAAGATATACAATGCCTCATGGTTTTTTTCCGACAATAATAATGCGCTGCAATACTTTGCTCTCAGTCTTTGGAGTATTCCCTTGCTTCTTGCAGTTAATCCACAATTCCAATCTTGTTCACGCCTACCATAATAACATTCCAAATGTCGCATCAAAAAAACTCCACAATCTTCTACATTTGATGTTGTTCTCCAAGGCATTTTGAGTCTCGTTACCTATGCTCGCATACTTTATTGATTTGCTTGGTGTGATACCCCATTTTTGTCAAAAATGACAAGAAAAAACAATCTCTCTGCAATATATCATTATGAATATCAGATGTAGTTCACTATAAAGAGTGCTATACCTTCACTGTAATCACAAAAATACTTCACTATATATCATGTATACTTACCACATTTCCAAGTATGCCACCATATTTGATTAATACGTCCTCATCGTCAGCATTCTTCGAATTGTCAATCACCACTATACTTTTAGTACTAAATCTGAAGCATATGGTATAGTAATGTTCTACAGTACATATTGGAAAGAACACCTACATAGATAATAATAATAATTTTAGAATAAAAACAATTAGTAATATAACAAAGAATCAATTGTGTTTAGTATTTACCAAATCTACATCGTCCCATTTGAAAGTACGGAATTTGTTCAACCTCAGTTTGTAAATTGTCCACAGAATCTATCAAATAGAGTCATGAGGTCAACCCCATAAGGCCGGTCAACAATTGTATACAGCTGAAAGATGAGACAAGTCAAATCTGGATGGAAATTATGAAATGATAGGTTCTTGGGAATAAAATGATAGTTTCGGTGGGTAAAATGATAAACTTACTAGTTGCACTTGATATAATTATAGTTGCACTTGTTAAAATGATGGTTTCAAGGGATAAAATGATAGTTTCAGGGGATATAAAATGATACTTTGACTTTATATAATGACATAATCGTTTAACACACTGAAATCTTTTATGTATTAGGAGAGAAACTTCCTGATGCTGTTGCTGATGAAGATGATAGACAAGCATATATATAATCATGCTTTATAATGAACATATACCATGCAATTTATTTTTCAAAATTTATATTATTCTTACGGATGAGTATGTTGTGAAAAAAAGGCACCTTGATGAAGATAGAGCCATGTATCCTTCCATATTATTCAAATAAGAAGCCCATGCACTGATCACACCAACTTCTATTAGCGTACGTGGCAATAGTGAACATAATTCTCTTTTTGTTGCCGTTATGACATTATCATCATACACTATGGCGTCCCTGTTCAAATATGTGTGTGTGTTAGCACATCTTTTGTATATTTTTCTTCTAAATCAGAATTATAATATAAATCTTACTCATTTGATTCATATGTTGTCATAATCCACAAAAAGATTTGTGACTCCTTCAAGGTAAACTTGGTTTTGGCCTGGACCATCCTTTCCATTTGTTTAATCCTAGCAGTTGCATGTCAGGGCAAGAATGATATGAAAACTTCACTATATAAGACATATAGTTCACTTCATGTTTGTTAAAAGTGTTGGTGAATGGATGAGATATATCATTGCTTAACACTTACCATGTCTGGATTGTAAACTATTATTTCGGTTGAGGGATTATAATCATTTGTCTCCTGCAAAAAGTGAAATGTGATATAACATAAGAATAAAAACTCAAAAAAGTAAATAAATTGTTTCCCAAATCTTCAACGTACTGGTTTCTTTCCCAAGTTAATATCAGACAAAATTGATGTGCCTTCATTCACTAATTTGCATTTTTCATCATGGGCTTCCATCATTTTTTCCATAAGCTGAATCCATTCTAGATCATCTTCTTGATCCTCTTCCATAGCTTGTGTCATGTTTTCAATTTGCTTAGACACAGCTTGGTCCCCTTGATCAACCTCCACACCAACCATCTTTAGTGCATTTATAGCTGCAACTTTGAAGCAATTGGTGTCATTGGTATTTGCTGGAGCATCCTTTATATACCTCATCATTTTACTAATAGCATCTGCAGCCTCCCTAATTGAACTTTTAATTTCATCACACGAAGGAACTTTATAACTAATATCTTTAACACTCTTTCCTTTATCCTGTTTCTTTCTGGCAAGCATTTCTTCTTCATCGTTGGTTTGTGACCTCCCACGCTTTGAGGCTGGAAGACATACAAAAAAAGTTGTAAAGTTAATGAATACACACTTAATATAACTCAAAATTATTCACCGAGATACTAAATAATGATAAACTTCTTCGCATAAACCGCTGATTTAGAATCTAAAAACCGCTGAGTTACGATATGGAACAAGGTATGAAGTAAATTCGAAGAAAATTCATCATGCTGTAATATGTAACTATAAATATACACTAAAAAACTATAGAATCTAAAAAAAAGGATAATCGCAGGAAAAAGGATAAAATCGAGCAAAAACAAAAGTGAAATAAGTAAAAAACTCCATCCAACCTTTCTTCGATGATCCTTGAGCGTTTTCCGACGTCATATTACAGAATTTGGATGGACTAACCTTCGAAACTGAAGAAACTCCGGTTTGAATGCGATCAGAGAGTTTGGAAGCGATTCGAAGAGTTTGAGTGTCAGAGAAATTAAATTTAGCGTCTAGTTCACGTTTTCTATCGACGCGCCAATTTGAAAACGAAATGACAATTTTGCCCTTATATATTTTATAAACAAAAGTATCATTTTATCAATTCAAAGTATCATTCTATCAGTCAGATATATCATTTTATCGTCTCAGAGTATCATTCTATCCAATAAAACTATGATTTTGTCAACTCAGAGTATCATTCTATCGGCCAAAGTATCATTTTATCAACTCAGAGTATCATTCTATCAGTCAAAACTATCATTTTATGCAGTAAATCAAACATTTATAAACAAAAATATCATTTTATCAACTCAAAGTATCATTCTATCAGTCATAAATATCATTTTATCGGATGCAAGTATCATTTACTCATTTTATAGGTTAGAAATATGATTTTATCTACTGCGAGTAACATTTATCATTTTATAAACTCGGAGTATCATTTGATTCGGTAAAACTATCATTTTATATAGTAAACCTAACATTTATAACCCAAAAGTATCATTTTATCAACTTAAAGTATCATTCTATCCGGCAAAACTATCATTTTATCATTTTTTGTCATTTTATCAGCTTATATGCCATTTCTTTAGCTTATATATCATTTTATAAGGTTAGATTATCATTATATCAAGTTAAAGTTTCATTTTATGACGAATGTATCATTTTATCAATTCAAAGTATCATTCTATCAGTCAGAAATATCATTTTATCGACTCAGAGTATCTTTTGTCATTTTATCCCGCAAAATTCAGTGTATCATTCTATCGGTAAAAGTATCATTTTATCAACTCAGAGTATCATTCTATCAGTCAAAACTATCATTTTATGCAGTAAATCTAACATTTATAAACAAAAGTATCATTTTATCAACACAAAGTATCATTCTATCAGTCAGAAATATCATTTTATCGGATGCAAGTATCATTTTGTCATTTTGTCCGGCAAAACTATGATTTTGTCAACTCAGAGTATCATTCTATCGGCAAAAGTATCATTTTATTAACTCAGAGTATCATTCTATTCGTCAAAACTATCATTTTATGTTGTAAACCTAACATTTATAAGCCAAAAGTATCATTTTATCAACTTAAAGTATCATTCTATCATTCAGAAATATCATTTTATCGGCTGCAAGTATCATTTTGTTATTTTATAGGTTAGAAATATGATTTTATCTACTGCGAGTAACATTTATCATTTTATAAACTCGGAGTATCATTCTATTCGTCAAAACTATCATTTTATATAGTAAACCTAACATTTATAAGCCAAAAGTATCATTTTATCAACTTAAAGTATCGTTCTATCCGGCAAAACTATCATTTTATCATTTTTTTGTCATTTTATCAGCTTATATGCCATTTCTTCCGCTTATATATCATTTTATAAGGTTAGATTATCATTTTATCAGGTTAAAGTTTCATTCTATCGACGCGCTAATTTGAAAACGAAATGACAATCTTGCCCTTATATATTTTATAAACAAAAGTATCATTTTATCAATTCAAAGTATCATTCTATCAGTCAGAAATATCATTTTATCGTCTCATAGTATCATTTTGTCATTTTATAAAACTATCATTTTATGCAGTAAATCTAACATTTATAAACAAAAGTATCATTTTATCAACTTAAAGTATCATTCTATCAGTCCGAAATATCATTTTATCGGCTGCAAGTATCATTTTGTCATTTTATAGGTTAGAAATATGATTTTATCTACTGCGAGTGACATTTATCATTTTATAAACTCAGATTATCATTCTATCCGGCAAAACTATCATTTTATATAGTAAACCTAACATTTATAAGCCAAAAATATCTATTATTTTATCGGCTGAAATTATCATTTTATCGGCTGAAAGTATCAGTTTATATCAAATGGCTTCAATCTGTCTTCTCATTGAATCTACAACAATTTCTTGAATCATGATGACCCATCTCATGACATTTACCACACCGTCGTTTTGGCTTATTTGCTTTCTTTATTGCACTCTCCCTCTTTGATACCCTGTCACTAGCCGATCCTTTGGTACGAACAACATCTGGAGGATGTACATCAATTACATCAGGTACTGCCATTCCATAAAAATTCTCAACCATCTTTTTCTTTTCAATGACTGAAGGTGTTGCACAATTTCCAAATATATGCTCTTCCAAATCATCAAGACCAGCACATAACAAAGACAGATGATCCATACTTCCCTCAGACTTTTGGACTAATCGATAAAAGTTGGAGAACAACTTTTTCTTAACTTCCTGCTTTTCATCCAAATCTGCAAGGTAAAAGATAACATTACTACAATAAATACTATCATTTCAATGACTGAAAAATAGAGTTTTTACAAATAAGGTTAAAATTGGAGCTCACGTTCAAATGATAGTTGCTCCTCAAATGGTAGACCATGGGCTGCCTTTAGTAAAGAGCTCTTCAACCACCTTCGACCAAAATATTTCTCAGGAATGAGATTAGCAGACTTATTCTTCAACAAACAAAATATATGACAGCATAAAAAACCAATTCTGGAAAACTTCTTACAACTACAGTCGAATGTGTCTTGCTTACAATCATACTTAACGTCCCATGTTCTACCATATTGGTCCTTGACCTTATGCATCTTGATGTTATCCTCAACAGTTATCGAAACAATCTCACATACCATACTTATTTCCTTCTGTACATGTTTGAAAATAGAATCAGTGTAGATTGTAGATGCATGCTTCTCAATAGGAAATTGGGTTGACAAATCAGGAATAGTTGAGTAATCCAAGTAGTTCAATCGTGAATTGACATTCATTTGATCTCCCACAACACAGTTAAAGAAATTGATGAACTGTACAAGATTTGCACGAGGCTGTGTAGTTTTTAAAAAAGCTATTCTCTGATTCAGACATCGATGTAGTCCTAAGAAGTGACCCCATGGGAAAATCTCGAAAATAAGAAGGAACCTAGAATTCTCTATCTTCAAACATCGATCCAAACCAGTGGACGTCTTCTAATCCATACTGTTCCATAATATCATTCCATATTATATCAAACTCATCATGCTCTAACAAATCAGACCAAACACATGCATTAAACTCTTTTTTGAAATCTTCACTACCAAGCAAGGATTTGGGCAACTTATCTGACACCTTAACCATAATATGCCACATGCACCATCGGTGCCTTGTTTGTAAAAGTACTTGTTGAACAGCAAGTTTCATCCCCCAATCTTGATCAGTGATAATCATTTTGGGTGCAACCCCCATACATCGAACAAAACAGCCAAACAACCAAGAATATGAGTCTCTAACTTCACTTGATAACAATCCAGCTCCAAATGTAACTGCTCTGGAATGGTTATCTTTTCCAGTGAATGGAGCAAAAATCATGCAATACCTTCAAAACATAACATAAATATGAGTTATATTTTCATGCATACAGAAAAGTATCAGTTATCAGCTATAACTATCATTTTATCAGCAAAAAGTATCATTGTATCCACTGAAATATAGTTGTATCAGCAAAAAGGTATCATTGTATCAACAAAAAGTATCATTGTATCAGCAAAAAGTATCATTTTAGGTCTATTACACATACATACAAATTAAATACAAAATACAAACATATATATACAAATTACACATACACACAAACTAATCACAAAATACAAACATTAATAATAAAATACACACATTAAACACAAAATACACACACTTCACAATTTATACACAAATTACATATAATCCACACTATACAAAATATAAATACACAATATACACATCCTCAATCAAAATACAAACATTAATAATAAAATACACACTTCCACACACATACACACAAATGCACAATTTATACACACAATGCACACTTTACACACAATACACACTATATAAAATACATACAAATACACATCTCCGGTCAAAATACACTTATAAACAAAAAATACACACACCGTCACACATATCCCAAAAAATACACACAATGCACACCTTACACATAAAGTAGACATAATGCACACACTCCACACTACTTGCACACAGTACACGCTATATAAAATACATAAATTGCATAAAATCACACTATTCAAAATATTAACAAACACTATACACATCCCCGATCAAAATACGCAAAATGCACACTACTTACATTACACACAACATACACTATACAAAATACACACACTATATAGAACATAAACACACACTATACACACCTCCGGTCAAAATACATATTATATACAAAATACACGCATTAATACTCTTACCACAAAATACACACAATGCACACATTACACACACAATGTAGACTTTATCGACACACTCCACGCTACTTACATTACATAGAATATATATTATACAAAATACATACATTGTATAAAATACACACGCTATTCAGAATTTAAACACACACACTATACACAAATAAATAGAAAATACACAAACTTACCACAAAAAACACACATTGCATATATTGGACATAATACACACGTTACTGAAAATATAAACACACATTGTACACAAAGCACGCATAATACATGCACAAAATATATTCACTACACACAATACCCGTAACACACTATAATATTCATATACGAGAACTACATATGTAGCACTATAAACACACTATATAAAACATAAAACCACTAAAATCATACACACAAAATACAAATTGTATTGAAAATACACACTACACAAAATACACAATTTCCACACATACACACACATCCCAAACAATGCATACTTTATACACAAAGTACACACAATCCACATGCTCCAAACTTCGTACATTGCAAAAATACAAATTAATCAAAATAAATACATTGCATAAAATAGACACACTATACACATCTCTAGTCAAAATACAAACATTAATAATAAAATACACACATTAAACACGAAAAACACACATCACAAAAATACATACATTGCATAAATACATAAACTATACCAAATATAAATAAACACTATACACATCCCCGATCCAAACACACATTATAAATAAATTACATACATTAAACACAAAATACACATAGACACTTCCCACACATAAACACACACTATACACATCTTCAGTCAAAAATACACACACTAATAATAAAATACATAGATTAAACCCAAAATACACAATTCAGACACAGACATACTCCACGGCATACATTGAACACAATACACTTAATAAAAAATACACACATTTGCGCTACACATATACACTATCCACAAATATATACAATACACACACCGCACACCCTATACAAGCACACTATACACAAAAAGATACATATAGGAAAAATAAACTATACACAGTACATACATTGCACACAATACGAACTGTATTCAAAATATACACCGTGTGCATAGACTCAATATATAAAGAATACACACTATACACGCACCATACACACACTATACACGCACCACCACACTAAATACAAAATGCACACACTTAACACATAGACACACTGCCCACAAAAAAAATAGAAACACACACTTACCACAAAATACACACAATGCACACTTTACACACAATACACACTATATAAAATACATACAAATACACATCTCTGGTCAAAATACACTTAATAAACAAAAAATACACACACCGTCACACATATCCCAAAAAATACACACAATGCACGCCTTACACACAAAGTAGACATAATGCACACACTCCACACTACTTGCACACAGTACACACCATATAATATACATAAATTGCATAAAATCACACTATTCAAAATATTAACAAACACTATACACATCCCCGATCAAAATACGCTGAATGCACAAAATGCACACTACTTACATTACACACAACATACACTATACAAAATACACACACTATATAGAACATAAACACACACTATACACACCGCCGGTCAAAATACATATTTTATATAAAATACACGCATTAATACTCTTAACACACAATAATGCACTTACCACAAAATACACACAATGCACACATTACACACACAAAGTAGACTTTATCGACACACTCCACGCTACTTACATTACATAGAATATATATTATACAAAATACATACATTGTATAAAATACACACACTATACAGAATTTAAAAACACACACTATACACAAATAAATAGAAAATACACAAACTTACCACAAAAAACACACATTGCATATATTGGACATAATACACACGTTGCTGAAAATATAAACACACACTGTACACAAAGCACGCATAATACATGCACAAAATATATTCACTACACACAATACCCGTAACACACTATAATATTCATATACGAGAACTACATATGTAGCACTATAAACACACTATATAAAACATAAAAGCACTAAAATCATACACACAAAATACAAACTGTATTGAAAATACACACTACACAAAATACACAATTTCCACACATACACACACATCCCAAACAATGCATACTTTATACACAAAGTACACACAATCCACATGCTCCAAACTTCGTACATTGCAAAAATACAAATTAATCAAAATACATACATTGCATAAAATAGACACACTATACACATCGTTGGTCAAAATACAAACATTAATAATAAAATACACACATTAATCACGAAAAACACACATCACAAAAATACATGCATTGCATAAATACATAAACTATACCAAATATAAATAAACACTATACACATCCCCGATCCAAACACACATTATAAATAAATTACATACATTAAACACAAAATACACATAGATACTTCCCACACATAAACACACACTATACACATCTTCAGTCAAAAATACACACACTAATAATAAAATACATAGATTAAACCCAAAATACACAATTCAAACACAGACACACTTCACGGCATACATTGAACACAATACACTTAATAAAAAATACACACATTTGCGCTACACATATACACTATCCACAAATATATACAATACACACACCGCACACCCTATACAAGCACACTATACACAAAAAGATACACATAGGAAAAATAAACTATACACAGTACATACATTGCACACAATACGAACTGTATTCAAAACATACACCGTGTGCAGAGACTCAATATATAAAGAATACACACTATACACGCACCATACACACACTATCCATGCACCACCACACTAAATACAAAATGCACACACTTAACACCTAGACACACTGCCCACAAAAAAAATAGAAACACACACTTACCACAAAATACACACAATGCACACTTTACACACAATACACACTATATAAAATACATACATTGTATGATACACATCTCCGGTCAAAATACACTTATAAACAAAAAATACACACACCGTCACACATATCCTAAAAAATACACACAATGCACACCTTACACACAAAGTAGACATAATGCACACACTCCACACTACTTGCACACAGTACACGCTATATAATACACATAAATTGCATAAAATCACACTATTCAAAATATTAACAAAGACTATACACATCCCCGAACAAAATACGCAAAATGCACAAAATGCACACTACTTACATTACACACAACATACACTATACAAAATACACATAGACACTTCCCACACATAAACACACACTATACACATCTCCAGTCAAAAATACACACACTAATAATAAAATACATAGATTAAACACAAAATACACAATTCAGACACAGACACCATCCACGACATACATTGAACACAATACACTTAATAAAAAATACACACATATGCGCTACACATATACACTACCCACAAATATATACAATACACACACCGCACACCCTATACAAGCACACTATACACAAAAAGATACACATAGGAAAAATAAACTATACAGTACATACATTGCACACAATACGAACTGTATTCAAAATATACACCGTGTGCAGAGACTCAATATATAAAGAATACACACTATACACGCACCATACACAGACTATCTATGCACCACCACACTAAATACAAAATGCACACACTTAACACATAGACACACTACCCACAAAAAAAAATAGAAACACACACTTACCACAAAATACACACAATGCACACTTTACACACAATACACACTATATAAAATACATACATTGTATGATACACATCTTCGGTCAAAATACACTTATAAACAAAAATACACACACCGTCACACATATCCCAAAAAAATACACACAATGCACACCTTACACACAAAGTAGACATAATGCACACACTCCACACTACTTGCACACAGTACACGCTATATAATATACATAAATTGCATAAAATCACACTATTCAAAATATTAACAAACACTATACACATCCCCGATCAAAATACGCAAAATGCACAAAATGCACACTACTTACATTACACACAACATACACTATACAAAATACACACACTATATAGAACATAAACACACACTATACACACCTCCGGTCAAAATACATATTTTACATAAAATACACGCATTAATACTCTTAACACACAATAATACACTTACCACAAAATACACACAATGCACGCATTACACACACAAAGTAGACTTTATCGACACACTCCACGCTACTTACATTACATAGAATATATATTATACAAAATACATACATTGTATAAAATACACACACTATACAGAATTTAAAAACACACACTATAAACAAATAAATAGAAAATACACAAACTTACCACAAAAAACACACATTACATATATTGGACATAATTAATCATTTTATAAACAAAAGTATCATTTTATCAATTCAAAGTATCGTTCTATCAGTCAGAAATATCATTTTATCGGCTCATAGTATCATTCTATCCGGTAAAACTATGATTTTGTCAACTCAGAGTATCATTCTATCGGCCAAAGTATCATTTTATCAACTCAGAGTATCATTCTATCAGTCAAAACTATCATTTTATGCAGTAAATCAAACATTTATAAGCAAAAGTATCATTTTATCAACTCAAAGTATCATTCTATCAGTCAGTAATATCATTTTATCGGATGCAAGTATCATTTTGTCATTTTATCCGGCAAAACTATGATTTTGTCATCTCAGAGTATCACTCTATCGGCAAAAGTATCATTTTATCAACTTAGAGTATCATTCTATCCGGCAAAACTATCATTTTATCATTTTTATGTCATTTTATCAGCTTATATGTCATTTCTTCAGCTTATATATCATTTTATAAGGTTAGATTATTATTTTATCAGGTGAAAGTTTCATTTTATGACGAATGTATCATTTTATCAATTCAAAGTATCATTCTATCAGTCAGAAATATCATTTTATCGGCTGCATGTATCATTTTGTCATTTTATTGGATAGAAATATCATTTTATCTGCTGCGAGTACCATTTATCATTTTATAAACTCAGAGTATCATTCTATCCGGCAAAACTATCATTTTTTCAACTCAGAGTATCAATCTATCGGCAAAAGTATCATTTTATAACACTGAGTATCATTCTATCAAGCAAAACTATCATTTTATCAAGTAAACCTAACATTTATAAGCCAAAAGTATCATCTTAACTACCAATTATTGGCTTCAAAGCATCATCAAAAACAAGAATATACATACCTACAAATCAGTAAAAGTATCATTTTATCAAGCAAAACACATCACTCTTATTCGGATTTTACTTCACTCTTGTTCACAAAACACTAGTTCCTTATTCAGTGAAGTAAATAGATACAACACAACAGTGAATTAAATAGTAAACAAGATATTAATGTACAATAAGTACTTGCTATTGAATTTAAATGAAGTTTTCTACAATAGTTTATGAACGCTTGAAGTTTACAATCATTTTTTCCACATCTGTGTTATTTGTTTTCCCATATTCTTCATAATGCTTTGATGCTAGTGACAAGATATTCAATGCCTCATGGTTTTTTTTCGACAATAATAATGCGCTGCAATACTTTGCTCTCAGTCTTTGGAGTATTCCCTTGCTTCTTGCAGTTAATCCACAATTCCAATCTTGTTCACGCCTACCATAATAACATTCCAAATGTCGCATCAAAAAAACTCCACAATCTTCTACATTTGATGTTGTTCTCCAAGGCATTTTGAGCCTTACTATGCTCGCATACTTTATTGATTTGCTTTGGTTGTGATACCCCATTTTTGTCAAAAAATGACAAAAAAACAATCTCTGCAATATATCATTATGAATATCAGATGTAGTTCACTATAAAGAGTGCTATACTTCACTGTAATCACAAAAATACTTCACTATATATCATGTATACTTACCACATTTCCAAGTATGCCACCATATTTGATTAATACGTCCTCATCGTCAGCATTCTTCGAATTGTCAATCACCACTATACTTTTAGTACTAAATCTGAAGCATATGGTATAGTAATGTTCTACAGTACATATTGGAAAGAACACCTACATAGATAATAATAATAATTTTAGAATAAAAACAATTAGTAATATAACAAAGAATCAATTGTGTTTAGTATTTACCAAATCTACATCGTCCCATTTGAAATACGGAATTTGTTCAACCTCAGTTTGTAAATTGTCACAGAATCTATCAAATAGAGTCATGAGGTCAACCCCATAAGGCCGGTCAACAATTGTATACAGCTGAAAGATGAGACAAGTCAAATCTGGATGGAAATTATTGAAAATGATAGGTTCTGGGAATAAAATGATAGTTTCGGTGGGTAAAATGATAAACTTACTAGTTGCACTTGATATAATTATAGTTGCACTTGTTAAAATGATGGTTTCAAGGGATAAAATGATAGTTTCAGGGGATAAAATGATACTTTGACTTTATATAATGACATAAATCGTTTAACACACTGAAATCTTTTATGTATTAGGAGAGAAACTTCCTGATGCTGTTGCTGATGAAGATGATAGACAAGCATATATATAATCATGCTTTATAATGAACATATACCATGCAATTTATTTTTCAAAATTTATATTATTCTTACGGATGAGTATGTTGTGAAAAAAAGGCACCTTGATGAAGATAGAGCCATGTATCCTTCCATATTATTCAAATAAGAAGCCCATGCACTGATCACACCAACTTCTATTAGCGTACGTGGCAATAGTGAACAGAATTCTCTTTTTGTTGCCGTTATGACATTATCATCATACACTATGGCGTCCCTGTTCAAATATATGTGTGTGTTAGCACATCTTTTGTATATTTTTCTTCTAAATCAGAATTATAATATAAATCTTACTCATTTGATTCATATGTTGTCATAATCCACAAAAAGATTTGTGACTCCTTCAAGGTAAACTTGGTTTTGGCCTGGACCATCCTTTCCATTTGTTCAATCCTAGCAGTTGCATGTCAGGGCAAGAATTATATGAAAACTTCACTATATAAGACATATAGTTCACTTCATGTTTGTTAAAAGTGTTGGTGAATGGATGAGATATATCATTGCTTAACACTTACCATGTCTGGATTGTAAACTATTATTTCGGTTGAGGGATTATAATCATTTGTCTCCTGCAAAAAGTGAAATGTGATATAACATAAGAATAAAAACTCAAAAAAGTAAATAAATTGTTTCCCAAATCTTCAACGCACTGGTTTCTTTCCCAAGTTAATATCAGACAAAATTGATGTGCCTTCATTCACTAATTTGCATTTTTCATCATGGGCTTCCATCATTTTTTCCATAAGCTGAATCCATTCTGGATCATCTTCTTGATCCTCTTCCATAGCTTGTGTCATGTTTTCAATTTGCTTAGACACAGCTTGGTCCCCTTGATCAACCTCCACACCAACCATCTTTAGTGCATTTATAGCTGCAACTTTGAAGCAATTGGTGTCATTGGTATTTGCTGGAGCATCCTTTATATACCTCATCATTTTACTAATAGCATCTGCAGCCTCCCTAATTGAACTTTTAATTTCATCACACGAAGGAACTTTATAACTAATATCTTTAACACTCTTTCCTTTATCATGTTTCTTTCTGGCAAGCATTTCTTCTTCATCGTTGGTTTGTGACCTCCCACGCTTTGAGGCTGGAAGACATACAAAAAAGTGGTAAAATTAATGAATACACACTTAATATAACTCAAAATTATTCACCGAGATACTAAATAATGATAAACTTCTTCGCATAAACCGCTGATTTAGAATCTAAAAACCGCTGAGTTAGGATATGGAACAAGGTATGAAGTAAATTTGAAGAAAATTCATCATGCTGTAATATGTAACTATAAATCTACACTAAAAACTATAGAATCTAAAAAAAAGGATAATCGCAGGAAAAAGGATAAAATCGAGCAAAAACAAAAGTGAAATAAGTAAAAAACTTCATCCAACCTTTCTTCGATGATCCTTGAGCGTTTTCCGACGTCATATTACAGAATTTGGATGGACTAACCTTCGAAACTGAAGAAACTCCGGTTTGAATGCGATCAGAGAGTTTGGAAGCGATTCGAAGAGTTTGAGTGTCAGAGAAATTAAATTTAGCGTCTAGTTCACGTTTTCTATCGACGCGCCAATTTGGAAACGAAATGACAATTTTGCCCTTATATATTTTATAAACAAAAGTATCATTTTATCAATTCAAAGTATCATTCTATCAGTCAGAAATATCATTTTATCGTCTCAGAGTATCATTCTATCCAATAAAACTATGATTTTGTCAACTCAGAGTATCATTCTATCGGCCAAAGTATCATTTTATCAACTCAGAGTATCATTCTATCAGTCAAAACTATCATTTTATGCAGTAAATCAAACATTTATAAACAAAAATATCATTTTATCAACTCAAAGTATCATTCTATCAGTCAGAAATATCATTTTATCGGATGCAAGTATCATTTACTCATTTTATAGGTTAGAAATATGATTTTATCTACTGCGAGTAACATTTATCATTTTATAAACTCGGAGTATCATTCTATTCGGTAAAACTATCATTTTATATAGTAAACCTAACATTTATAACCCAAAAGTATCATTTTATCAACTTAAAGTATCATTCTATCCGGCAAAACTATCATTTTATCATTTTTTGTCATTTTATCAGCTTATATGCCATTTCTTTAGCTTATATATCATTTTATAAGGTTAGATTATCATTATATCAAGTTAAAGTTTCATTTTATGACGAATGTATCATTTTATCAATTCAAAGTATCATTCTATCAGTCAGAAATATCATTTTATCGACTCAGTGTATCTTTTGACATTTTATCCCGCAAAATTCAGTGTATCATTCTATCGGTAAAAGTATCATTTTATCAACTCAAAGTATCATTCTATCAGTCAAAACTATCATTTTATGCAGTAAATCTAACATTTATAAACAAAAGTATCATTTTATACACATAGGGAAAATAAACTATACACAGTACATACATTGCACACAATATGAACTGTATTCAAAATAAACACCGTGTGCAGAGACTCAATATATAAAGAATACACACTATACACGCACCATACACACACTATCCATGCACCACCACACTAAATACAAAATGCACACACTTAACACCTAGACACACTGCCCACAAAAAAAATAGAAACACACACTTACCACAAAATACACACAATGCACACTTTACACACAATACACACTATATAAAATACATACATTGTATGATACACATCTCCGGTCAAAATACACTTATAAACAAAAAACACACACACCGTCACACATATCCTAAAAAATACACACAATGCACACCTTACACACAAAGTAGACATAATGCACACACTCCACACTACTTGCACACAGTACACGCTATATAATACACATAAATTGCATAAAATCACACTATTCAAAATATTAACAAACACTATACACATCCCCGATCAAAATACGCAAAATGCACAAAATGCACACTACTTACATTACACACAACATACACTATACAAAATACACATAGACACTTCCCACACATAAACACACACTATACACATCTCCAGTCAAAAATACACACACTAATAATAAAATACATAGATTAAACACAAAATACACAATTCAGACACAGACACCATCCACGGCATACATTGAACACAATACACTTAATAAAAAATACACACATATGCGCTACACATATACACTATCCACAAATATATACAATACACACCCCGCACACCCTATACAAGCACACTATACACAAAAAGATACACATAGGAAAAATAAACTATACACAGTACATACATTGCACACAATACGAACTGTATTCAAAATATACACCGTGTGCAGAGACTCGATATATAAAGAATACACACTATACATGCACCATACACACACTATCCATGCACCACCACACTAAATACAAAATGCACACACTTAACACCTAGACACACTGCCCACAAAAAAAATAGAAACACACACTTACCACAAAATACACACAATGCACACTTTACACACAATACACACTATATAAAATACATACATTGTATGATACACATCTCCGGTCAAAATACACTTATAAACAAAAAATACACACACCGTCACACATATCCTAAAAAATACACACAGTGCACACCTTACACACAAAGTAGACATAATGCACACACTCCACACTACTTGCACACAGTACACGCTATATAATACACATAAATTGTATAAAATCACACTATTCAAAATATTAACAAACACTATACACATCCCCGATCAAAATACGCAAAATGTACACTAACAGTAACTTTGAACAGTAACTTTGAACAGTAACTCAATTTTAATTATGATTATTCCGTTATCAGAGTTCATGATATTTGAATCATCAAACTTGTTGGTTAAAACCTTGTTGTTAGAACACTTATTGGCAAAAGCCGTGTTGTGTAATAACGTATTGGTTGAAACCTTATTGTTTGTGGTTGAAATATTAGGAACTTATTTGTTATATTCAAAAAACAAATGGAAAATATTTCAGGAAATAATTTGAGTAGATTAAAAGTAATCTATAAAGACAAATATTAAGAAAAGAGTTTAAAAACTCACTTTGGCTTAAAACTTGAAAGGTTCACAGAGGGAAGGAGGGAGAAGAGCAATGAGTCTGAGATCAGAACTCGGTGTCTTCAACTCCTTTCGCAAACCTCTTATTTATAGCCAACATCCCTGGCTAAATAGGAGTACAGTATCTTACAAAAACGTAAGCAGTGACGAAATACACACTAATTTACATATTATTTTATCAAACTATTACAAAAGTACTACATCACTATTTACAAAAGTAGCCACTTTTGTTGACTTTTGAGAAGCTTTTAAAACATCTTTTGAAAGATAGCCGTAACTTTTGACATTTGAAGATTTGCTTCACCTTATGCTGCCATGATGAGGTGGAGCCTATTGATTTTATTTCTGCATCTTTTGATATATTGGCAATGTCTCCATTCTTCATCATCGTAATAGTAGTCCATATGTCTACTTCTGCGAAATCTGAATTCATACATTACTTGGAGACTTTCTTCTTCATCTCTGATAGCTTGTTCTAATCTTCTAATTTCATCACCAATGTGAAAGAACCAATAAGGAGGCATTCTGATATAATAAGAATAGAGTTAGGCTGCAGTGATAATATTTATAATTTTGAGAGTTCTCTTCATTCTTTCAATTCTTTGCTTTTGACGCTCAAGGTTTTCAATAATCTCCCTAAGATAGGGAAAATCCACTTCTCCCGGAGGGATATCAAGTGTTGTTTTTACATCTTCTAAGAGGGATTCAATCACCAAAATTCCAATTTTGATTTCTTGAATAAGATACTTTGAATAAGCTTCAACACCTTTTCTTCTAAATATTCCTGTCATTAGAAATCAAAGGGGTCTTGACCCCCAATAGGGTCATAGGAGACTGATTCTTCAGACTTGGATTTTGAGGAGACAGATTTTTGAGCCAAAAATTCAAAGAAATCTTTTTTGATATGTTCTGGAAGATTATCCATAAAACATTCGGGTTTTGATTCTGAGTTGCTGGATTTCTTGGATGTTTCAACTTTGTCCTTTTCTTTCTTTTCTTTTTGGTAAACCACCTTTTCACCAGTGGTAAAGAATTGTTTGACTGCAGGTTCAGCTCCGATATGGTTCTGGAATTTCGCCCACCATTTTACTTTGTATACTCTTGTCAAAGAGTAAGGAGTAGGATCCGGGAAAATTTTCTCAAAATTAAAATCCCATGCAAAGATCCAAGGAACTTTGAACTCAGCATGAAACATAATAAATTTTTGAAAACTTTTGAGGGTAGAGAATTCAGCAAAAGTATTGAAACCTTTTTGAACATCAGAAGGAAGGATTTGAATTGAAGAACCCATTTTTCTCCACCAGTCAGAGAACCAAATTGGAAATTGTTTTTCACAATTATGATGAAATGTTATGAACCAAGAATGATTGTAATATCTCAATAAGAAAGCTCTGAACCAAGCATTCTTATAGTCGATATAATTATACCCCTGAGCTGGGTGGTTAAGGATTTTGAATTCATTGAGTCCACCAAAAGTGGTTATAATATGGACTCTTTTGATAATGCGTTTTGAATATTCAATTTCTTTGGCTCTGTTGTAAATATGAGTTATTTCAACTGAATCAGAATCCACCAGAATAAACTCATAATACCTTTGGTCTCTTAAAAGATCATTAGATTCCCAAAGTTGGGAGGGATTTGAAAAACGGTTTTTTATAAAATCAATTTGAGATAGTCTGGCAGGATATTCAGAGAAAGGGGTCATCCCACAATCTTCATGCCAATCTTTGGCCAAGTATTTATTTTCTTCAGGAGTGTTTGGAATTTGAATATTTGCAGGTCTTGGAATTTTTGAGGCAAGGACTGTATTATAAGGGATTTCTGGAATGTTTTGTAGTGGTGAAAATCTATTTGGAATGATTTGATTGGATTTTTGAGGAGTTTTTGGAGCCGAGGATGAAACCAAGGCTTTTGATGTTGGTTTTGAAAGAAAGACTTCATAATCTTTGACACTTTGTTTCCTGGGTGTTCTAGAGTCCATCACTGTGACCTTGTAAAAATTCTCTTGTTAGAAAGTCTGGTAAAGAATTATTTTCTCCTTTTATGAATTCAATTTCAAAGTCGAAAACAGATAAAATAGCTTGCCATCTAGCAAATATTTGTTTTGACACAATATTTTGAACATCTTTTGTAAGAACTTCTTTTGCAGATTTACAATCAATTCTAAGTAAGAATTTTTTATTATAAAGATCATCTTGGAATTTTGAGATACACAAAACAATGGATAAAATTTCTTTTTTGATAACGGAATAATTTATTTGTGCATTATTCCAGATACCAGAATGATATCTTACTAACTGTTCTTTTGAATCAAGTTTTTGCTTTAATATTCCTCCATAGCCTATGTTTGAAGCATCAGTTTCAATAATCATAAAGGCTTCTGGATTAGGGATACCTAAGCAAGGTAGGGTTTTAACTTGTTGTTTTATGGTTTTAACAATATTAGTATGTTCTTCAGTCCAGTTAGAAGGGGGTTTTCTTAAGTCTTTGATAAAGAATTTTACAAGTTTCTCTAAGGTTAGGAAAGAAGTCGGAGATGTAATTTAAACATCCTAAAAATCTTTGTAATTGGTTTTTATCTTTAATTTCATCAGGGAATTTGTCCGTAAAAGATATTGACCTACTGATGGGTTTGAAGGTTCCTTTTTCAATTTCGTGCCCTAAAAATCTTATGCTGGTTTGGAAAAGTTTCATTTTTGGAGTAGAGATAACTAACCCATTTTTCTCGATGGTTTTTAGGAAGATCTCTAAATGTCTTATGTGTTGGTCAAGATCTTGAGAAAAAATCAAGACATCATCAATATAGACAATATTGAATTGACTATGAGGATTAAGAATGTCATTCATGATTTTTTGGAATTCTGAGGGTGCATTTTTTAATCCAAAGGGCATTACATTCCATTCATAATGTCCAAAAGGGACCGTAAAAGCTATTTTATATCTATCTTTTTCAGCTATTTGAATTTGCCAGAATCCTGATTTAAGATCAAATTTGGAGAATATTTTGGCATTATAAAGTCTATTGATAAGGTCTCTCTTATTAGGAATTGGGTGCCTAATCCATTGTAACACCTTATTGAGAGGTTTATAATTAATGACTAACCTAGGAGTTCCTCTTTCTAATTCAGCTTGTTTCATAACATAAAAGGCTGAACAGCTCCAAGGAGAATTTGAAGGTCTTATAAGTTTTTTGTCTAATAAGTCTTTAATTTCTTTTTTACAAACTTCTAATAGTTCGTGATTCATTTGAATAGGCCTTGATTTTGTAGGAATTTTTTCTTCACAAAAATCTTTTTCATATGGTAATTCAACTACATGATGCTTTCTTTCCCAAAATGCATTAGGAACATCATTACAAACTCTTTTAATAAAGTTATCTTCTATTTCTTTGATTTTCGAGGCATACTTAGAATTCTTAATTTGATCCTCAATCCTTTGAAAAGGTAATTCTTCTTTGAGAAATTTCATTTGTTTTTGTTTTTGAGTAATATTATTGATTTTTTTAAATATTGAATTCTTTTGGAGATTTAAAATTTCTTGTTTCTTAACAGGGGAAATGAATTTAAATTTTATTTCTCTTCCTTGGATATTGGTAGTAATACCATTATCATTAACGTTAAAAGGATAGATTTGGGTTAAGAAGGGTGTTCCTAAAATCATATTATAAGTGACATCTTCCGCAATGGTAAAGATATTTTTAAAGCAATACCCATTATTACAAATATGAGCTTTGGATAGTTTGAATTTAATTCTCAAAGGTTTATTATTAGCTGTGTAAAGTTTCTCTTTAGTTTTATCACAATATTTAGTTGGAACGATTCCTTCTCTAATGATATTATGATCTGCCCCTGAATCAACAAGGGCCATAATACTGGTTTTGAAATTATTAACTACAAGGGTTATGTTGACATGCCATTTTTGATAATTTATTTCTTGGATAACTCTTATAGAATTATTTTCTGAATTATTATCAGGGTTTTCCCAATTACTAACATCTGTATTATTTTCAATGATAGATAACCTTGTTTCTAAATTGAAATCTTTTTCTTTTAATTCATAAAATTCCTTATTAATTTGTTTTTTAAGATTATTAATTTCTCTTTGAAGGTCTCTTGTTGTTATTTGCTTAGAAATACTTTGATAAGGATATTTATCCCATAATTTATTTAGACTGAATTGTTCATTGATATTAATCTTTTTAGAAGTAGATGGTTCTTCCAATATTAAGTCTTTTAATTTATTAAGATATTCATCTTTTAAATCATTGTCTGGGATTTGTTGAATGAGATCAAAAATAATCTCTTTCTTTTCTTTAGTAATGACATTGATGCAATTTTTACAAATATCTTTTCCATGATTAACACTAGTATGATAATCACTTTCTTCTGAAGTAGTTTGAATTTCTTCAATTTCATGTTCTGAATCGCTTTTTGTGTTAGAATAATTATCTTCTTCTCTTAAGAGATTATTGATTTGTTTACTTAGAAGCTTAATATTCTTTTTCTTCTTCTTCCAACATTGATCTTCGGTATGACCAGGTTTCTTACAGTACCAACATTTTATGTTGCTTTCATTTTTATCTTGAGTTGGTTTAAATTTTCTTTTGGGTTTTGTTCTTCTAAAATTATTTCTGTAAGGTTTGTAGTTTTCAGATTTTTGTGGAAATTTTTTAAATTTTTTAGCTTTTCTTTTAATCTTAGAGGAAGGGGCTTCAATTTTTCCTATTCCAAACATTTCACAAAAACATCCTAATTCATTCTTTGCCTTTTGTTTATCTTTTCTGTATTTATTTTGTATTTTAATTTCCATACAGAGGGCTAATCCTTCTTTTTTGATAAAAGCAAATAATTGGCCAAAAGTTATTTTATCAAAGGGAATATCTTCAGAATCTATGTCATCTTTAATTTTTTGAATTATTCTTTCACCAAAGAGTTTGGGTAATCCTGCAATAAACCTTTCTTTCCAAAAGGCTTGATTACAGTCATTTCTTTTGAGAACTTGTGTTATGAAAACATCCTTATACCAACGGTAATCAGACAATGACGGACATCTAAGATTGGTTAACACAATAGAGGAACTGTTGTATTCTTCTCTTGGGTTTCCTATGAAATACATCGAAATGGTTACAACAAGAAAGTCACAAGCATCACTTGCTTCTTTAATCTCTCCTTCTGGTTCTTCAATATTAACCTTATGATTTAAAATTTCTTCTTTACTTTCAAGGCTTAAAGCATTATCCCACCAGTTTTTTAATTGGCCTGTAAAACCATTAACTATGAGGACACATGCTTCTTTTTCGGAAACTCCATTACATCTATAAGCAATTTTTGCCATTCCCATTTCTTGTAAAGTATTAATGATTTCATATTCGGATTTTCCATCTATATTCCATTCTGTAATAGAATTTCCATCATAACTAGACTTATGAAATTGACCTCTTTCTTCATAAAGCATATCAGCCGGAGAAGGTCTATTATAGTAATTTTTGTTATTATTAAATTTATTTCCTTTAAAAATTTTATTTATCCTAAAAGGAGTGTCGTCATTTTCTTTAAATGCTTCTTCAAATTTTTCAACATAATTATCATCTTGGTCAGAGGAAGAATAACTAGACTGATCAGTATTTGACTCATAATTTTCTCTGATGACATTAGTATTTGAAGTGCTTGGCTCACCAAGTTTTTCAGTAATTCTTTTAAGAAGATTTTCTGTTTTAGAATTAAGAGAAATGTTTTTATTTTTTAAAATATCATTACTTTGGAAATAAGGTCTAGACTTGTCATTCAGTATACTTTGTTTAGTAGATGGAGTATTATTAGTAGATAAGGTGTCAAGTTGATTTGCAATAGTATTAAGAATTTGATTTGAATAGTTATTTTGTTGAATGACTCTTTGTAAATCCTTTTCATCAGTTTCTTTTGTTTGTTTAAAAGGATCAGCAATAATTTCTCCTTTATAAGTTTGAATTTTTAAAGATTTCAGAGGAGGGTGTACTGCAGAAATAACAGTGTTATTATTAGACAAACACCATTTTTTTATGAGACTAGTGTTAACTTCAATGGTAGGTTTTTTGAAACAATCATACCATCCTTCTGTAGAAAGGTATATTGCTATAAAATCATAAAAAAGAAAGTTTGATTTTATCCTTTTCATTTCTTTTAACCATTCATCTTTTATTTTGTTTCTAATTTTTTCATCAATTTTATTAAACCATCTTTCTTTTTCTTTGTAAAAGGGAGAGCTTAATTCGTCATTTAAATATTCCATATCAGGTTCAAAATCTTTATTATAAGTTATGACCATAGTACTCCTAGTAGGGGAATAAGGATCTCCTATACTTTCTTCAGTAACAGAGTTTGATTGAGGTATAGGGGTTTTGAAAGTCCACTTCCTTTCTGAGGTACTTGGAGTATCAGAACAGGAGGCTCTATTATTTTCATAGTTAAAACTTCTATTGTAACTAAAATTTGAGAAAGAATTTGTCCTATCGAATTTAACTGTAACCGTGCCATCAGGTTCTTCAATAATTTGAGATGGTTCAGTCTTTCTAATATTTCGGGGAATTTGTGGTTCTTTTATGATAAACTGGTCAGGGATTGTAATTTGATCCCATTTGAGACGTTTAGGAGTATATGTTGTGGATTGTTCAGCATCCATTTGTAAGAGAATAGTTTCTCCTTTTGCAAAAGGATTTTTACTAAATTTAGGATTTAAGTTTGAAGACATAAGTCTAAGGTAAACCCTAAACATGATAGCAAAATTTTTACAATTATGAAATTCATCCCCTTGTATTTGAACATCAAGAACAAGGGATTCTAAAATCATTGGGTCTGTAAGATCAACAGAAAAGTTTGGAGAACTATTAAAATATATTGGCCCGTTACAAATATTAGTTTGGACCATTGCCAGAAGGGAAGTTTGATATTTTTTAAGTCTTTTATCTCTTAGGGCGAGATAAATAGGGGTGTCAACTCCTATATGAACTAAGGGTTTGACAGCAATTTGAGCAAGACCAAAATGGGCATATCTATGTCCTTGTTTTATATATTTTTTAATAGAGTCATAGTTAAGTAAAGGAAAACTTTCAGATTTATGAAGAATACTTCTAGTTTCTTCATGAGTTCTAACAGAAAAGGCAGTTCTGAAGTCAAACATACCTATATCATAGAAGTTTTCTACTTTCTCTTTCGGGATGGTCCAATTTGAATAATCAATAGGTACATATATTTCATTACTAAAAACGATATCTTTATCATTTCTATTGTCGGAGCTGGATCTTAAAAGATTTCTAAACTTACTGGCCATAATCAGATTAGAAAGATAAGGATTAGATTTAGGGGTAGGTTTAGGAAAGAAACTGGTCGCAGGGGAACACTATGCGTGGAACACCTAAAATGGCTTACCAACCGTCTTACAAGCTTGCCAAACCTGAATTCCAACGTTTCTTAGACTAAATTTTATCCTAAGATAACTCTTATCTTTTCCAATTTGATTATAACTGGTAAATTTATTAAACTCACTAACATCCATTACGTGTTGTGTAATAACGTATTGGTTGAAACCTTATTGTTTGTGATTGAAATATTAGGAACTTATTTGTTATATTCAAAAAACAAATGGAAAATATTTCAGGAAATAATTTGAGTAGATTAAAAGTAATCTATAAAGACAAATATTAAGAAAAGAGTTTAAAAACTCACTTTGGCTTAAAACTTGAAAGGTTCACAGAGGGAAGGAGGGAGAAGAGCAATGAGTCTGAGATCAGAACTCGGTGTGTTCAACTCCTTTCGCAAACCTCTTATTTATAGCCAACATCCCTGGCTAAATAGGAGTACAGTATCTTACAAAAACGTAAGCAGTGACGAAATACACACTAATTTACATATTATTTTATCAAACTATTACAAAAGTACTACATCACCATTTACAAAAGTAGCCACTTTTGTTGACTTTTGAGAAGCTTTTGAAACATCTTTTGAAAGATAGCCGTAACTTTTGACATTTGAAGATTTGCTTCACCTTATGCTGCCATGATGAGGTGGAGCCTATTGATTTTATTTCTGCATCTTTTGATATATTGGCAATGTCTCCATTCTTCATCATCGTAATAGTAGTCCATATGTCTACTTCTGCGAAATCTGAATTCATACATTACTTGGAGACTTTCTTCTTCATCTCTGATAGCTTGTTCTAATCTTCTAATTTCATCACCAATGTGAAAGAACCAATAAGGAGGCATTCTGATATAATAAGAATAGAGTTAGGCTGCAGTGATAATATTTATAATTTTGAGAGTTCTCTTCATTCTTTCAATTCTTTGCTTTTGACGCTCAAGGTTTTCAATAATCTCCCTAAGATAGGGAAAATCCACTTCTCCTGGAGGGATATCAAGTGTTGTTTTTACATCTTCTAAGAGGGATTCAATCACCAAAATTCCAATTTTGATTTCTTGAATAAGATACTTTGAATAAGCTTCAACACCTTTTCTTCTAAATATTCCTGTCATTAGAAATCAAAGGGGTCTTGACCCCCAATAGGGTCAGAGGAGACTGATTCTTCAGACTTGGATTTTAAGGAGACAGATTTTTGAGCCAAAAATTCAAAGAAATCTTTTTTGATATGTTCTGGAAGATTATCCATAAAACATTCGGGTTTTGATTCTGAGTTGCTGGATTTCTTGGATGTTTCAACTTTGTCCTTTTCTTTCTTTTCTTTTTGGTAAACCACCTTTTCACCAGTGGTAAAGAATTGTTTGACTGCAGGTTCAGCTCCGATATGGTTCTGGAATTTCGCCCACCATTTTACTTTGTATACTCTTGTCAAAGAGTAAGGACTAGGATCCGGGAAAATTTTCTCAAAATTAAAATCCCATGCAAAGATCCAAGGAACTTTGAACTCAGCATGAAACATAATAAATTTTTGAAAAGGGTAGAGAATTCAGCAAAAGTATTGAAACCTTTTTGAACATCAGAAGGAAGGATTTGAATTGAAGAACCCTTTTTTCTCCACCAGTTAGGGAACCAAATTGGAAATTGTTTTTCACAATTATGATGAAATGTTATGAACCAAGAATGATTGTAATATCTCAATAAGAAAGCTCTGAACCAAGCATTCTTATAGTCGATATAATTATACCCCTGAGCTGGGTGGTTAAGGATTTTGAATTCATTGAGTCCACCAAAAGTGGTTATAGTATGGACTCTTTTGATAATGCATTTTGAATATTCAATTTCTTTGGCTCTGTTGTAAATATGAGTTATTTCAACTGAATCAGAATCCACCAGAATAAACTCATAATACCTTTGGTCTCTTAAAAGATCATTAGATTCCCAAAGTTGGGAGGGATTTGAAAAACGGTTTTTTATAAAATCAATTTCAGATAGTCTGGCAGGATATTCAGAGAAAGGGGTCATCCCACAATCTTCATGCCAATCTTTGGCCAAGTATTTATTTTCTTCAGGAGTGTTTGGAATTTGAATATTTGCAGGTCTTGGAATTTTTGAGGCAAGGACTGTATTATAAGGGATTTCTGGAATGTTTTGTAGTGGTGAAAATCTATTTGGAATGATTTGATTGGATTTTTGAGGAGTTTTTGGAGCCGAGGATGAAACCAAGGCTTTTGATGTTGGTTTTGAAGGAAAGACTTCATAATCTTTGACACTTTGTTTCCTGGGTGTTCTAGAGTCCATCACTGTGACCTTGTAAAAATTCTCTTGTTAGAAAGTCTGGTAAAGAATTATTTTCTCCTTTTATGAATTCAATTTCAAAGTCGAAAACAGATAAAATAGCTTGCCATCTAGCAAATATTTGTTTTGACACAATATTTTGAACATCTTTTGTAAGAACTTCTTTTGCAGATTTACAATCAATTCTAAGTAAGAATTTTTTATTATAAAGATCATCTTGGAATTTTGAGATACACAAAACAATGGATAAAATTTCTTTTTTGATAACGGAATAATTTATTTGTGCATTATTCCAGATACCAGAATGATATCTTACTAACTGTTCTTTTGAATCAAGTTTTTGCTTTAATATTCCTCCATAGCCTATGTTTGAAGCATCAGTTTCAATAATCATAAAGGCTTCTGGATTAGGGATACCTAAGCAAGGTAGGGTTTTAACTTGTTGTTTTATGGTTTTAACAATATTAGTATGTTCTTCAGTCCAGTTAGAAGGGGTTTTCTTAAGTCTTTGATAAAGAATTTTACAAGTTTCTCTAAGGTTAGGAAAGAAGTCAGAGATGTAATTTAAACATCCTAAAAATCTTTGTAATTGGTTTTTATCTTTAATTTCATCAGGGAATTTGTCCGTAAAAGATATTGACCTACTGATGGGTTTGAAGGTTCCTTTTTCAATTTCGTGCCCTAAAAATCTTATGCTGGTTTGGAAAAGTTTCATTTTTGGAGTAGAGATAACTAACCCATTTTTCTCGATGGTTTTTAGGAAGATCTCTAAATGTCTTATGTGTTGGTCAAGATCTTGAGAAAAAATCAAGACATCATCAATATAGACAATATTGAATTGACTATGAGGATTAAGAATGTCATTCATGATTTTTTGGAATTCTGAGGGTGCATTTTTTAATCCAAAGGGCATTACATTCCATTCATAATGTCCAAAAGGGACCGTAAAAGCTGTTTTATATCTATCTTTTTCAGCTATTTGAATTTGCCAGAATCCTGATTTAAGATCAAATTTGGAGAATATTTTGGCATTATAAAGTCTATTGATAAGGTCTCTCTTATTAGGAATTGGGTGCCTAATCCATTGTAACACCTTATTGAGAGGTTTATAATTAATGACTAACCTAGGAGTTCCTCTTTCTAATTCAGCTTGTTTCATAACATAAAAGGCTGAACAGCTCCAAGGAGAATTTGAAGGTCTTATAAGTTTTTTGTCTAATAAGTCTTTAATTTCTTTTTTACAAACTTCTAATAGTTCGTGATTCATTTGAATAGGCCTTGATTTTGTAGGAATTTTTTCTTCACAAAAATCTTTTTCATATGGTAATTCAACTACATGATGCTTTCTTTCCCAAAATGCATTAGGAACATCATTACAAACTCTTTTAATAAAGTTATCTTCTATTTCTTTGATTTTCGAGGCATACTTAGAATTCTTAATTTGATCCTCAATCCTTTGAAAAGGTAATTCTTCTTTGAGAAATTTCATTTGTTTTTGTTTTTGAGTAATATTATTGATTTTTTAAATATTGAATTCTTTTGGAGATTTAAAATTTCTTGTTTCTTAACAGGGGAAATGAATTTAAATTTTATTTCTCTTCCTTGGATATTGGTAGTAATACCATTATCATTAACGTTAAAAGGATAGATTTGGGTTAGGAAGGGTGAAGTGACATCTTCCGCAATGGTAAAGATATTTTTAAAGCAATACCCATTATTATAAATATGAGCTTTGGATAGTTTGAATTTAATTCTCAAAGGTTTATTATTAGCTGTGTAAAGTTTCTCTTTAGTTTTATCACAATATTTAGTTGGAACGATTCCTTCTCTAATGATATTATGATCTGCCCCTGAATCAACAAGGGCCATAATACTGGTTTTGAAATTATTAACTACAAGGGTTATGTTGACATGCCATTTTTGATAATTTATTTCTTGGATAACTCTTATAGAATTATTTTCTGAATTATTATCAGGGTTTTCCCAATTACTGACATCTGTATTATTTTCAATGATAGATAACCTTGTTTCTAAATCGAAATCTTTTTCTTTTAATTCATAAAATTCCTTATTAATTTGTTTTTTAAGATTATTAATTTCTCTTTGAAGGTCTCTTGTTGTTATTTGCTTAGAAATACTTTGATAAGGATATTTATCCCATAATTTATTTAGACTGAATTGTTCATTGATATTAATCTTTTTAGAAGTAGATGGTTCTTCCAATATTAAGTCTTTTAATTTATTAAGATATTCATCTTTTAAATCATTGTCTGGGATTTGTTGAATGAGATCAAAAATAATCTCTTTCTTTTCTTTAGTAATGACATTGATGCAATTTTTACAAATATCTTTTCCATGATTAACACTAGTATGATAATCACTTTCTTCTGAAGTAGTTTGAATTTCTTCAATTTCATGTTCTGAATCGCTTTTTGTGTTAGAATAATTATCTTCTTCTCTTAAGAGATTATTGATTTGTTTACTTAGAAGCTTAATATTCTTTTTCTTCTTCTTCCAACATTGATCTTCGGTATGACCAGGTTTCTTACAGTACCAACATTTTATGTTGCTTTCATTTTTATCTTGAGTTGGTTTAAATTTTCTTTTGGGTTTTGTTCTTCTAAAATTATTTCTGTAAGGTTTGTAGTTTTCAGATTTTTGTGGAAATTTTTTAAATTTTTTAGCTTTTCTTTTAATCTTAGAGGAAGGGGCTTCAATTTTTCCTATTCCAAACATTTCACAAAAACATCCTAATTCATTCTTTGCCTTTTGTTTATCTTTTCTGTATTTATTTTGTATTTTAATTTCCATACAGAGGGCTAATCCTTCTTTTTGATAAAAGCAAATAATTGGCCAAAAGTTATTTTATCAAAGGGAATATCTTCAGAATCTATGTCATCTTTAATTTTTTGAATTATTCTTTCACCAAAGAGTTTGGGTAATCCTGCAATAAACCTTTCTTTCCAAAAGGCTTGATTACAGTCATTTCTTTTGAGAACTTGTGTTATGAAAACATCCTTATACCAACGGTAATCAGACAATGACGGACATCTAAGATTGGTTAACACAATAGAGGAATTGTTGTATTCTTCTCTTGGGTTTCCTATGAAATACATCGAAATGGTTACAACAAGAAAGTCACAAGCATCACTTGCTTCTTTAATCTCTCCTTCTGGTTCTTCAATATTAACCTTATGATTTAAAATTTCTTCTTTACTTTCAAGGCTTAAAGCATTATCCCACCAGTTTTTTAATTGTCCTGTAAAACCATTAACTATGAGGACACATGCTTCTTTTTCGGAAACTCCATTACATCTATAAGCAATTTTTGCCATTCCCATTTCTTGTAAAGTATTAATGATTTCATATTCGGATTTTCCATCTATATTCCATTCTGTAATAGAATTTCCATCATAACTAGACTTATGAAATTGACCTCTTTCTTCATAAAGCATATCAGCCGGAGAAGGTCTATTATAGTAATTTTTGTTATTATTAAATTTATTTCCTTTAAAAATTTTATTTATCCTAAAAGGAGTGTCGTCATTTTCTTTAAATGCTTCTTCAAATTTTTCAACATAATTATCATCTTGGTCAGAGGAAGAATAACTAGACTGATCAGTATTTGACTCATAATTTTCTCTGATGACATTAGTATTTGAAGTGCTTGGCTCACCAAGTTTTTCAGTAATTCTTTTAAGAAGATTTTCTGTTTTAGAATTAAGAGAAATGTTTTTATTTTTTAAAATATCATTACTTTGGAAATAAGGTCTAGACTTGTCATTCAGTATACTTTGTTTAGTAGATGGAGTATTATTAGTAGATAAGGTGTCAAGTTGATTTGCAATAGTATTAAGAATTTGATTTGAATAGTTATTTTGTTGAATGACTCTTTGTAAATCCTTTTCATCAGTTTCTTTTGTTTGTTTAAAAGGATCAGCAATAATTTCTCCTTTATAAGTTTGAATTTTTAAAGATTTCAGAGGAGGGTGTACTGCAGAAATAACAGTGTTATTATTAGACAAACACCATTTTTTTATGAGACTAGTGTTAACTTCAATGGTAGGTTTTTTGAAACAATCATACCATCCTTCTGTAGAAAGGTATATTGCTATAAAATCATAAAAAAGAAAGTTTGATTTTATCCTTTTCATTTCTTTTAACCATTCATCTTTTATTTTGTTTCTAATTTTTTCATCAATTTTATTAAACCATCTTTCTTTTTCTTTGTAAAAGGGAGAGCTTAATTCGTCATTTAAATATTCCATATCAGGTTCAAAATCTTTATTATAAGTTATGACCATAGTACTCCTAGTAGGGGAATAAGGATCTCCTATACTTTCTTCAGTAACAGAGTTTGATTGAGGTATAGGGGTTTTGAAAGTCCACTTCCTTTCTGAGGTACTTGGAGTATCAGAACAGGAGGCTCTATTATTTTCATAGTTAAAACTTCTATTGTAACTAAAATTTGAGAAAGAATTTGTCCTATCGAATTTAACTGTAACCGTGCCATCAGGTTCTTCAATAATTTGAGATGGTTCAGTCTTTCTAATATTTCGGGGAATTTGTGGTTCTTTTATGATAAACTGGTCAGGGATTGTAATTTGATCCCATTTGAGACGTTTAGGAGTATATGTTGTGGATTGTTCAGCATCCATTTGTAAGAGAATAGTTTCTCCTTTTGCAAAAGGATTTTTACTAAATTTAGGATTTAAGTTTGAAGACATAAGTCTAAGGTAAACCCTAAACATGATAGCAAAATTTTTACAATTATGAAATTCATCCCCTTGTATTTGAACATCAAGAACAAGGGATTCTAAAATCATTGGGTCTGTAAGATCAACAGAAAAGTTTGGAGAACTATTAAAATATATTGGCCCGTTACAAATATTAGTTTGGACCATTGCCAGAAGGGAAGTTTGATATTTTTTAAGTCTTTTATCTCTTAGGGCGAGATAAATAGGGGTGTCAACTCCTATATGAACTAAGGGTTTGACAGCAATTTGAGCAAGACCAAAATGGGCATATCTATGTCCTTGTTTTATATATTTTTTAATAGAGTCATAGTTAAGTAAAGGAAAACTTTCAGATTTATGAAGAATACTTCTAGTTTCTTCATGAGTTCTAACAGAAAAGGCAGTTCTGAAGTCAAACATACCTATATCATAGAAGTTTTCTACTTTCTCTTTCGGGATGGTCCAATTTGAATAATCAATAGGTACATATATTTCATTACTAAAAACGATATCTTTATCATTTCTATTGTCGGAGCTGGATCTTAAAAGATTTCTAAACTTACTGGCCATAATCAGATTAGAAAGATAAGGATTAGATTTAGGGGTAGGTTTAGGAAAGAAACTGGTCGCAGGGGAACACTATGCGTGGAACACCTAAAATGGCTTACCAACCGTCTTACAAGCTTGCCAAACCTGAATTCCAACGTTTCTTAGACTAAATTTTATCCTAAGATAACTCTTATCTTTTCCAATTTGATTATAACTGGTAAATTTATTAAACTCACTAACATCCATTACGTGTTGTGTAATAACGTATTGGTTGAAACCTTATTGTTTGTGATTGAAATATTAGGAACTTATTTGTTATATTCAAAAAACAAATGGAAAATATTTCAGGAAATAATTTGAGTAGATTAAAAGTAATCTATAAAGACAAATATTAAGAAAAGAGTTTAAAAACTCACTTTGGCTTAAAACTTGAAAGGTTCACAGAGGGAAGGAGGGAGAAGAGCAATGAGTCTGAGATCAGAACTCGGTGTGTTCAACTCCTTTCGCAAACCTCTTATTTATAGCCAACATCCCTGGCTAAATAGGAGTACAGTATCTTACAAAAACGTAAGCAGTGACGAAATACACACTAATTTACATATTATTTTATCAAACTATTACAAAAGTACTACATCACTATTTACAAAAGTAGCCACTTTTGTTGACTTTTGAGAAGCTTTTGAAACATCTTTTGAAAGATAGCCGTAACTTTTGACATTTGAAGATTTGCTTCACCTTATGCTGCCATGATGAGGTGGAGCCTATTGATTTTATTTCTGCATCTTTTGATATATTGGCAATGTCTCCATTCTTCATCATCGTAATAGTAGTCCATATGTCTACTTCTGCGAAATCTGAATTCATACATTACTTGGAGACTTTCTTCTTCATCTCTGATAGCTTGTTCTAATCTTCTAATTTCATCACCAATGTGAAAGAACCAATAAGGAGGCATTCTGATATAATAAGAATAGAGTTAGGCTGCAGTGATAATATTTATAATTTTGAGAGTTCTCTTCATTCTTTCAATTCTTTGCTTTTGACGCTCAAGGTTTTCAATAATCTCCCTAAGATAGGGAAAATCCACTTCTCCTGGAGGGATATCAAGTGTTGTTTTTACATCTTCTAAGAGGGATTCAATCACCAAAATTCCAATTTTGATTTCTTGAATAAGATACTTTGAATAAGCTTCAACACCTTTTCTTCTAAATATTCCTGTCATTAGAAATCAAAGGGGTCTTGACCCCCAATAGGGTCAGAGGAGACTGATTCTTCAGACTTGGATTTTGAGGAGACAGATTTTTGAGCCAAAAATTCAAAGAAATCTTTTTTGATATGTTCTGGAAGATTATCCATAAAACATTCGGGTTTTGATTCTGAGTTGCTGGATTTCTTGGATGTTTCAACTTTGTCCTTTTCTTTCTTTTCTTTTTGGTAAACCACCTTTTCACCAGTGGTAAAGAATTGTTTGACTGCAGGTTCAGCTCCGATATGGTTCTGGAATTTCGCCCACCATTTTACTTTGTATACTCTTGTCAAAGAGTAAGGACTAGGATCCGGGAAAATTTTCTCAAAATTAAAATCCCATGCAAAGATCCAAGGAACTTTGAACTCAGCATGAAACATAATAAATTTTTGAAAAGGGTAGAGAATTCAGCAAAAGTATTGAAACCTTTTTGAACATCAGAAGGAAGGATTTGAATTGAAGAACCCTTTTTTCTCCACCAGTTAGGGAACCAAATTGGAAATTGTTTTTCACAATTATGATGAAATGTTATGAACCAAGAATGATTGTAATATCTCAATAAGAAAGCTCTGAACCAAGCATTCTTATAGTCGATATAATTATACCCCTGAGCTAGGTGGTTAAGGATTTTGAATTCATTGAGTCCACCAAAAGTGGTTATAGTATGGACTCTTTTGATAATGCATTTTGAATATTCAATTTCTTTGGCTCTGTTGTAAATATGAGTTATTTCAACTGAATCAGAATCCACCAGAATAAACTCATAATACCTTTGGTCTCTTAAAAGATCATTAGATTCCCAAAGTTGGGAGGGATTTGAAAAACGGTTTTTTATAAAATCAATTTCAGATAGTCTGGCAGGATATTCAGAGAAAGGGGTCATCCCACAATCTTCATGCCAATCTTTGGCCAAGTATTTATTTTCTTCAGGAGTGTTTGGAATTTGAATATTTGCAGGTCTTGGAATTTTTGAGGCAAGGACTGTATTATAAGGGATTTCTGGAATGTTTTGTAGTGGTGAAAATCTATTTGGAATGATTTGATTGGATTTTTGAGGAGTTTTTGGAGCCGAGGATGAAACCAAGGCTTTTGATGTTGGTTTTGAAGGAAAGACTTCATAATCTTTGACACTTTGTTTCCTAGGTGTTCTAGAGTCCATCACTGTGACCTTGTAAAAATTCTCTTGTTAGAAAGTCTGGTAAAGAATTATTTTCTCCTTTTATGAATTCAATTTCAAAGTCGAAAACAGATAAAATAGCTTGCCATCTAGCAAATATTTGTTTTGACACAATATTTTGAACATCTTTTGTAAGAACTTCTTTTGCAGATTTACAATCAATTCTAAGTAAGAATTTTTTATTATAAAGATCATCTTGGAATTTTGAGATACACAAAACAATGGATAAAATTTCTTTTTTGATAACGGAATAATTTATTTGTGCATTATTCCAGATACCAGAATGATATCTTACTAACTGTTCTTTTGAATCAAGTTTTTGCTTTAATATTCCTCCATAGCCTATGTTTGAAGCATCAGTTTCAATAATCATAAAGGCTTCTGGATTAGGGATACCTAAGCAAGGTAGGGTTTTAACTTGTTGTTTTATGGTTTTAACAATATTAGTATGTTCTTCAGTCCAGTTAGAAGGGGTTTTCTTAAGTCTTTGATAAAGAATTTTACAAGTTTCTCTAAGGTTAGGAAAGAAGTCAGAGATGTAATTTAAACATCCTAAAAATCTTTGTAATTGGTTTTTATCTTTAATTTCATCAGGGAATTTGTCCGTAAAAGATATTGACCTACTGATGGGTTTGAAGGTTCCTTTTTCAATTTCGTGCCCTAAAAATCTTATGCTGGTTTGGAAAAGTTTCATTTTTGGAGTAGAGATAACTAACCCATTTTTCTCGATGGTTTTTAGGAAGATCTCTAAATGTCTTATGTGTTGGTCAAGATCTTGAGAAAAAATCAAGACATCATCAATATAGACAATATTGAATTGACTATGAGGATTAAGAATGTCATTCATGATTTTTTGGAATTCTGAGGGTGCATTTTTTAATCCAAAGGGCATTACATTCCATTCATAATGTCCAAAAGGGACCGTAAAAGCTGTTTTATATCTATCTTTTTCAGCTATTTGAATTTGCCAGAATCCTGATTTAAGATCAAATTTGGAGAATATTTTGGCATTATAAAGTCTATTGATAAGGTCTCTCTTATTAGGAATTGGGTGCCTAATCCATTGTAACACCTTATTGAGAGGTTTATAATTAATGACTAACCTAGAAGTTCCTCTTTCTAATTCAGCTTGTTTCATAACATAAAAGGCTGAACAGCTCCAAGGAGAATTTGAAGGTCTTATAAGTTTTTTGTCTAATAAGTCTTTAATTTCTTTTTTACAAACTTCTAATAGTTCGTGATTCATTTGAATAGGCCTTGATTTTGTAGGAATTTTTTCTTCACAAAAATCTTTTTCATATGGTAATTCAACTACATGATGCTTTCTTTCCCAAAATGCATTAGGAACATCATTACAAACTCTTTTAATAAAGTTATCTTCTATTTCTTTGATTTTCGAGGCATACTTAGAATTCTTAATTTGATCCTCAATCCTTTGAAAAGGTAATTCTTCTTTGAGAAATTTCATTTGTTTTTGTTTTTGAGTAATATTATTGATTTTTTTAAATATTGAATTCTTTTGGATATTTAAAATTTCTTGTTTCTTAACAGGGGAAATGAATTTAAATTTTATTTCTCTTCCTTGGATATTGGTAGTAATACCATTATCATTAACGTTAAAAGGATAGATTTGGGTTAGGAAGGGTGTTCCTAAAATCATATTATAAGTGACATCTTCCGCAATGGTAAAGATATTTTTAAAGCAATACCCATTATTACAAATATGAGCTTTGGATAGTTTGAATTTAATTCTCAAAGGTTTATTATTAGCTGTGTAAAGTTTCTCTTTAGTTTTATCACAATATTTAGTTGGAACGATTCCTTCTCTAATGATATTATGATCTGCCCCTGAATCAACAAGGGCCATAATACTGGTTTTGAAATTATTAACTACAAGGGTTATGTTGACATGCCATTTTTGATAATTTATTTCTTGGATAACTCTTATAGAATTATTTTCTGAATTATTATCAGGGTTTTCCCAATTACTGACATCTGTATTATTTTCAATGATAGATAACCTTGTTTCTAAATCGAAATCTTTTTCTTTTAATTCATAAAATTCCTTATTAATTTGTTTTTTAAGATTATTAATTTCTCTTTGAAGGTCTCTTGTTGTTATTTGCTTAGAAATACTTTGATAAGGATATTTATCCCATAATTTATTTAGACTGAATTGTTCATTGATATTAATCTTTTTAGAAGTAGATGGTTCTTCCAATATTAAGTCTTTTAATTTATTAAGATATTCATCTTTTAAATCATTGTCTGGGATTTGTTGAATGAGATCAAAAATAATCTCTTTCTTTTCTTTAGTAATGACATTGATGCAATTTTTACAAATATCTTTTCCATGATTAACACTAGTATGATAATCACTTTCTTCTGAAGTAGTTTGAATTTCTTCAATTTCATGTTCTGAATCGCTTTCTGTGTTAGAATAATTATCTTCTTCTCTTAAGAGATTATTGATTTGTTTACTTAGAAGCTTAATATTCTTTTTCTCCTTCTTCCAACATTGATCTTCGGTATGACCAGGTTTCTTACAGTACCAACATTTTATGTTGCTTTCATTTTTATCTTGAGTTGGTTTAAATTTTCTTTTGGGTTTTGTTCTTCTAAAATTATTTCTGTAAGGTTTGTAGTTTTCAGATTTTTGTGGAAATTTTTTAAATTTTTTAGCTTTTCTTTTAATCTTAGAGGAAGGGGCTTCAATTTTTCCTATTCCAAACATTTCACAAAAACATCCTAATTCATTCTTTGCCTTTTGTTTATCTTTTCTGTATTTATTTTGTATTTTAATTTCCATACAGAGGGCTAATCCTTCTTTTTTGATAAAAGCAAATAATTGGCCAAAAGTTATTTTATCAAAGGGAATATCTTCAGAATCTATGTCATCTTTAATTTTTTGAATTATTCTTTCACCAAAGAGTTTGGGTAATCCTGCAATAAACCTTTCTTTCCAAAAGGCTTGATTACAGTCATTTCTTTTGAGAACTTGTGTTATGAAAACATCCTTATACCAACGGTAATCAGACAATGACGGACATCTAAGATTGGTTAACACAATAGAGGAACTGTTGTATTCTTCTCTTGGGTTTCCTATGAAATACATCGAAATGGTTACAACAAGAAAGTCACAAGCATCACTTGCTTCTTTAATCTCTCCTTCTGGTTCTTCAATATTAACCTTATGATTTAAAATTTCTTCTTTACTTTCAAGGCTTAAAGCATTATCCCACCAGTTTTTTAATTGGCCTGTAAAACCATTAACTATGAGGACACATGCTTCTTTTTCGGAAACTCCATTACATCTATAAGCAATTTTTGCCATTCCCATTTCTTGTAAAGTATTAATGATTTCATATTCGGATTTTCCATCTATATTCCATTCTGTAATAGAATTTCCATCATAACTAGACTTATGAAATTGACCTCTTTCTTCATAAAGCATATCAGCCGGAGAAGGTCTATTATAGTAATTTTTGTTATTATTAAATTTATTTCCTTTAAAAATTTTATTTATCCTAAAAGGAGTGTCGTCATTTTCTTTAAATGCTTCTTCAAATTTTTCAACATAATTATCATCTTGGTCAGAGGAAGAATAACTAGACTGATCAGTATTTGACTCATAATTTTCTCTGATGACATTAGTATTTGAAGTGCTTGGCTCACCAAGTTTTTCAGTAATTCTTTTAAGAAGATTTTCTGTTTTAGAATTAAGAGAAATGTTTTTATTTTTTAAAATATCATTACTTTGGAAATAAGGTCTAGACTTGTCACTCAGTATACTTTGTTTAGTAGATGGAGTATTATTAGTAGATAAGGTGTCAAGTTGATTTGCAATAGTATTAAGAATTTGATTTGAATAGTTATTTTGTTGAATGACTCTTTGTAAATCCTTTTCATCAGTTTCTTTTGTTTGTTTAAAAGGATCAGCAATAATTTCTCCTTTATAAGTTTGAATTTTTAAAGATTTCAGAGGAGGGTGTACTGCAGAAATAACAGTGTTATTATTAGACAAACACCATTTTTTTATGAGACTAGTGTTAACTTCAATGGTAGGTTTTTTGAAACAATCATACCATCCTTCTGTAGAAAGGTATATTGCTATAAAATCATAAAAAAGAAAGTTTGATTTTATCCTTTTCATTTCTTTTAACCATTCATCTTTTATTTTGTTTCTAATTTTTTCATCAATTTTATTAAACCATCTTTCTTTTTCTTTGTAAAAGGGAGAGCTTAATTCGTCATTTAAATATTCCATATCAGGTTCAAAATCTTTATTATAAGTTATGACCATAGTACTCCTAGTAGGGGAATAAGGATCTCCTATACTTTCTTCAGTAACAGAGTTTGATTGAGGTATAGGGGTTTTGAAAGTCCACTTCCTTTCTGAGGTACTTGGAGTATCAGAACAGGAGGCTCTATTATTTTCATAGTTAAAACTTCTATTGTAACTAAAATTTGAGAAAGAATTTGTCCTATCGAATTTAACTGTAACCGTGCCATCAGGTTCTTCAATAATTTGAGATGGTTCAGTCTTTCTAATATTTCGGGGAATTTGTGGTTCTTTTATGATAAACTGGTCAGGGATTGTAATTTGATCCCATTTGAGACGTTTAGGAGTATATGTTGTGGATTGTTCAGCATCCATTTGTAAGAGAATAGTTTCTCCTTTTGCAAAAGGATTTTTACTAAATTTAGGATTTAAGTTTGAAGACATAAGTCTAAGGTAAACCCTAAACATGATAGCAAAATTTTTACAATTATGAAATTCATCCCCTTGTATTTGAACATCAAGAACAAGGGATTCTAAAATCATTGGGTCTGTAAGATCAACAGAAAAGTTTGGAGAACTATTAAAATATATTGGCCCGTTACAAATATTAGTTTGGACCATTGCCAGAAGGGAAGTTTGATATTTTTTAAGTCTTTTATCTCTTAGGGCGAGATAAATAGGGGTGTCAACTCCTATATGAACTAAGGGTTTGACAGCAATTTGAGCAAGACCAAAATGGGCATATCTATGTCCTTGTTTTATATATTTTTTAATAGAGTCATAGTTAAGTAAAGGAAAACTTTCAGATTTATGAAGAATACTTCTAGTTTCTTCATGAGTTCTAACAGAAAAGGCAGTTCTGAAGTCAAACATACCTATATCATAGAAGTTTTCTACTTTCTCTTTCGGGATGGTCCAATTTGAATAATCAATAGGTACATATATTTCATTACTAAAAACGATATCTTTATCATTTCTATTGTCGGAGCTGGATCTTAAAAGATTTCTAAACTTACTGGCCATAATCAGATTAGAAAGATAAGGATTAGATTTAGGGGTAGGTTTAGGAAAGAAACTGGTCGCAGGGGAACACTATGCGTGGAACACCTAAAATGGCTTACCAACCGTCTTACAAGCTTGCCAAACCTGAATTCCAACGTTTCTTAGACTAAATTTTATCCTAAGATAACTCTTATCTTTTCCAATTTGATTATAACTGGTAAATTTATTAAACTCACTAACATCCATTACGTGTTGTGTAATAACGTATTGGTTGAAACCTTATTGTTTGTGATTGAAATATTAGGAACTTATTTGTTATATTCAAAAAACAAATGGAAAATATTTCAGGAAATAATTTGAGTAGATTAAAAGTAATCTATAAAGACAAATATTAAGAAAAGAGTTTAAAAACTCACTTTGGCTTAAAACTTGAAAGGTTCACAGAGGGAAGGAGGGAGAAGAGCAATGAGTCTGAGATCAGAACTCGGTGTGTTCAACTCCTTTCGCAAACCTCTTATTTATAGCCAACATCCCTGGCTAAATAGGAGTACAGTATCTTACAAAAACGTAAGCAGTGACGAAATACACACTAATTTACATATTATTTTATCAAACTATTACAAAAGTACTACATCACTATTTACAAAAGTAGCCACTTTTGTTGACTTTTGAGAAGCTTTTGAAACATCTTTTGAAAGATAGCCGTAACTTTTGACATTTGAAGATTTGCTTCACCTTATGCTGCCATGATGAGGTGGAGCCTATTGATTTTATTTCTGCATCTTTTGATATATTGGCAATGTCTCCATTCTTCATCATCGTAATAGTAGTCCATATGTCTACTTCTGCGAAATCTGAATTCATACATTACTTGGAGACTTTCTTCTTCATCTCTGATAGCTTGTTCTAATCTTCTAATTTCATCACCAATGTGAAAGAACCAATAAGGAGGCATTCTGATATAATAAGAATAGAGTTAGGCTGCAGTGATAATATTTATAATTTTGAGAGTTCTCTTCATTCTTTCAATTCTTTGCTTTTGACGCTCAAGGTTTTCAATAATCTCCCTAAGATAGGGAAAATCCACTTCTCCTGGAGGGATATCAAGTGTTGTTTTTACATCTTCTAAGAGGGATTCAATCACCAAAATTCCAATTTTGATTTCTTGAATAAGATACTTTGAATAAGCTTCAACACCTTTTCTTCTAAATATTCCTGTCATTAGAAATCAAAGGGGTCTTGACCCCCAATAGGGTCAGAGGAGACTGATTCTTCAGACTTGGATTTTGAGGAGACAGATTTTTGAGCCAAAAATTCAAAGAAATCTTTTTTGATATGTTCTGGAAGATTATCCATAAAACATTCGGGTTTTGATTCTGAGTTGCTGGATTTCTTGGATGTTTCAACTTTGTCCTTTTCTTTCTTTTCTTTTTGGTAAACCACCTTTTCACCAGTGGTAAAGAATTGTTTGACTGCAGGTTCAGCTCCGATATGGTTCTGGAATTTCGCCCACCATTTTACTTTGTATACTCTTGTCAAAGAGTAAGGACTAGGATCCGGGAAAATTTTCTCAAAATTAAAATCCCATGCAAAGATCCAAGGAACTTTGAACTCAGCATGAAACATAATAAATTTTTGAAAAGGGTAGAGAATTCAGCAAAAGTATTGAAACCTTTTTGAACATCAGAAGGAAGGATTTGAATTGAAGAACCCTTTTTTCTCCACCAGTTAGGGAACCAAATTGGAAATTGTTTTTCACAATTATGATGAAATGTTATGAACCAAGAATGATTGTAATATCTCAATAAGAAAGCTCTGAACCAAGCATTCTTATAGTCGATATAATTATACCCCTGAGCTAGGTGGTTAAGGATTTTGAATTCATTGAGTCCACCAAAAGTGGTTATAGTATGGACTCTTTTGATAATGCATTTTGAATATTCAATTTCTTTGGCTCTGTTGTAAATATGAGTTATTTCAACTGAATCAGAATCCACCAGAATAAACTCATAATACCTTTGGTCTCTTAAAAGATCATTAGATTCCCAAAGTTGGGAGGGATTTGAAAAACGGTTTTTTATAAAATCAATTTCAGATAGTCTGGCAGGATATTCAGAGAAAGGGGTCATCCCACAATCTTCATGCCAATCTTTGGCCAAGTATTTATTTTCTTCAGGAGTGTTTGGAATTTGAATATTTGCAGGTCTTGGAATTTTTGAGGCAAGGACTGTATTATAAGGGATTTCTGGAATGTTTTGTAGTGGTGAAAATCTATTTGGAATGATTTGATTGGATTTTTTAGGAGTTTTTGGAGCCGAGGATGAAACCAAGGCTTTTGATGTTGGTTTTGAAGGAAAGACTTCATAATCTTTGACACTTTGTTTCCTGGGTGTTCTAGAGTCCATCACTGTGACCTTGTAAAAATTCTCTTGTTAGAAAGTCTGGTAAAGAATTATTTTCTCCTTTTATGAATTCAATTTCAAAGTCGAAAACAGATAAAATAGCTTGCCATCTAGCAAATATTTGTTTTGACACAATATTTTGAACATCTTTTGTAAGAACTTCTTTTGCAGATTTACAATCAATTCTAAGTAAGAATTTTTTATTATAAAGATCATCTTGGAATTTTGAGATACACAAAACAATGGATAAAATTTCTTTTTTGATAACGGAATAATTTATTTGTGCATTATTCCAGATACCAGAATGATATCTTACTAACTGTTCTTTTGAATCAAGTTTTTGCTTTAATATTCCTCCATAGCCTATGTTTGAAGCATCAGTTTCAATAATCATAAAGGCTTCTGGATTAGGGATACCTAAGCAAGGTAGGGTTTTAACTTGTTGTTTTATGGTTTTAACAATATTAGTATGTTCTTCAGTCCAGTTAGAAGGGGTTTTCTTAAGTCTTTGATAAAGAATTTTACAAGTTTCTCTAAGGTTAGGAAAGAAGTCAGAGATGTAATTTAAACATCCTAAAAATCTTTGTAATTGGTTTTTATCTTTAATTTCATCAGGGAATTTGTCCGTAAAAGATATTGACCTACTGATGGGTTTGAAGGTTCCTTTTTCAATTTCGTGCCCTAAAAATCTTATGCTGGTTTGGAAAAGTTTCATTTTTGGAGTAGAGATAACTAACCCATTTTTCTCGATGGTTTTTAGGAAGATCTCTAAATGTCTTATGTGTTGGTCAAGATCTTGAGAAAAAATCAAGACATCATCAATATAGACAATATTGAATTGACTATGAGGATTAAGAATGTCATTCATGATTTTTTGGAATTCTGAGGGTGCATTTTTTAATCCAAAGGGCATTACATTCCATTCATAATGTCCAAAAGGGACCGTAAAAGCTGTTTTATATCTATCTTTTTCAGCTATTTGAATTTGCCAGAATCCTGATTTAAGATCAAATTTGGAGAATATTTTGGCATTATAAAGTCTATTGATAAGGTCTCTCTTATTAGGAATTAGGTGCCTAATCCATTGTAACACCTTATTGAGAGGTTTATAATTAATGACTAACCTAGGAGTTCCTCTTTCTAATTCAGCTTGTTTCATAACATAAAAGGCTGAACAGCTCCAAGGAGAATTTGAAGGTCTTATAAGTTTTTTGTCTAATAAGTCTTTAATTTCTTTTTTACAAACTTCTAATAGTTCGTGATTCATTTGAATAGGCCTTGATTTTGTAGGAATTTTTTCTTCACAAAAATCTTTTTCATATGGTAATTCAACTACATGATGCTTTCTTTCCCAAAATGCATTAGGAACATCATTACAAACTCTTTTAATAAAGTTATCTTCTATTTCTTTGATTTTCGAGGCATACTTAGAATTCTTAATTTGATCCTCAATCCTTTGAAAAGGTAATTCTTCTTTGAGAAATTTCATTTGTTTTTGTTTTTGAGTAATATTATTGATTTTTTTAAATATTGAATTCTTTTGGAGATTTAAAATTTCTTGTTTCTTAACAGGGGAAATGAATTTAAATTTTATTTCTCTTCCTTGGATATTGGTAGTAATACCATTATCATTAACGTTAAAAGGATAGATTTGGGTTAGGAAGGGTGAAGTGACATCTTCCGCAATGGTAAAGATATTTTTAAAGCAATACCCATTATTATAAATATGAGCTTTGGATAGTTTGAATTTAATTCTCAAAGGTTTATTATTAGCTGTGTAAAGTTTCTCTTTAGTTTTATCACAATATTTAGTTGGAACGATTCCTTCTCTAATGATATTATGATCTGCCCCTGAATCAACAAGGGCCATAATACTGGTTTTGAAATTATTAACTACAAGGGTTATGTTGACATGCCATTTTTGATAATTTATTTCTTGGATAACTCTTATAGAATTATTTTCTGAATTATTATCAGGGTTTTCCCAATTACTGACATCTGTATTATTTTCAATGATAGATAACCTTGTTTCTAAATCGAAATCTTTTTCTTTTAATTCATAAAATTCCTTATTAATTTGTTTTTTAAGATTATTAATTTCTCTTTGAAGGTCTCTTGTTGTTATTTGCTTAGAAATACTTTGATAAGGATATTTATCCCATAATTTATTTAGACTGAATTGTTCATTGATATTAATCTTTTTAGAAGTAGATGGTTCTTCCAATATTAAGTCTTTTAATTTATCAACACAAAGTACACAAAGTACACGCTATATAATACACATAAATTGCATAAAATCACACTATTCAAAATATTAACAAACACTATACACATCCCCGATCAAAATACGCAAAATGCACAAAATGCACACTACTTACATTACACACAACATACACTATACAAAATACACATAGACACTTCCCACACATAAACACACACTATACACATCTCCAGTCAAAAATACACACACTAATAATAAAATACATAGATTAAGCACAAAATACACAATTCAGACACAGACACCATCCACTGCATACATTGAACACAATACACTTAATAAAAAATACACACATATGCACTACACATATACACTATCCACAAATATATACAATACACACACCGCACACCCTATACAAGCACACTATACACAAAAAGATACACATAGGAAAAATAAACTATACACAGTACATACATTGCACACAATACGAACTGTATTCAAAATATACACCGTGTGCAGAGACTCAATATATAAAGAATACACACTATACACGCACCATACACACACTATCCATGCACCACCACACTAAATACAAAATGCACACACTTACCACAAAATAGAAACACACACTTACCACAAAATACACACAATGCACACTTTACACACAATACACACTATATAAAATACATACATTGTATGATACACATCTTGGTCAAAATACACTTATAAACAAAAATACACACACCGTCACACATATCCTAAAAAAATACACACAATGCACACCTTACACACAAAGTAGACATAATGCACACACTCCATACTACTTGCACACAGTACACGCTATATAATATACATAAATTGCATAAAATCACACTATTCAAAATATTAACAAACACTATACACATCACCGATCAAAATACGCAAAATGCACAAAATGCACACTACTTACATTACACACAACATACACTATACAAAATACACACACTATATAGAACATAAACACACACTATACACACCTCCGGTCAAAATACATATTTTATATAAAATACACGCATTAATACTCTTAACACACAATAATACACTTACCACAAAATACACACAATGCACACATTACACACATTACACACACAAAGTAGACTTTATCGACACACTCCACGCTACTTACATTACATAGAATATATATTATACAAAATACATACATTGTATAAAATACACACACTATACAGAATTTAAAAACACACACTATAAACAAATAAATAGAAAATACACAAACTTACCACAAAAAACACACATTACATATATTGCACATAATACACACGTTACTGAAAATATAAACACACACTATACACAAAGCACGCATAATACATGCACAAAATATATTCACTACACACAATACCCGTAACACACTATAATATTCATATACGAGAACTACATATGTAGCACTATAAACACACTATATAAAACATAAATGCACTAAAATCATACACACAAAATACAAACTGTATTGAAAATACACACTACACAAAATACACAATTTCCACACATACACACACATCCCAAACAATGCATACTTTATACACAAAGTACACACAATCCACATACTCCAAACTTCGTACATTGCAAAAATACAAATTAATCAAAATACATACATTGCATAAAATAGACACACTATACACATCCCTGGTCAAAATACAAACATTAATAATAAAATACACACATTAACCACGAAAAACACACATCACAAAAATACATACATTGCATAAATACATAAACTATACCAAATATAAATAAACACTATACACATCCCCGATCCAAACACACACCATACACATCTCCAGTAAAAAATACACACTAATAATAAAATACATAGATTAAACACAAAATACACAATTCAGACACAGACACATTCCACGGCATACATTGAACACAATACACTTAATAAAAAATACACACATTTGCACTACACATATACACTATCCACAAATATATACAATACACACACCGCACACCCTATACAAGCACACTATACACAAAAAGATACACATAGGGAAAATAAACTATACACAGTACATACATTGCACACAATACGAACTGTATTCAAAATATACACCGTGTGCAGAGACTCAATATATAAAGAATACACACTATACACGCACCATACACACACTATCCATGCACCACCACACTAAATACAAAATGCACACACTTACCACAAAATAGAAACACACACTTACCACAAAATACACACAATGCACACTTTACACACAATACACACTATATAAAATACATACATTGTATGATACACATCTTCGGTCAAAATACACTTATAAACAAAAATACACACACCGTCACACATATCCTAAAAAAATACACACAATGCACACCTTACACACAAAGTAGACATAATGCACACACTCCATACTACTTGCACACAGTACACGCTATATAATATACATAAATTGCATAAAATCACACTATTCAAAATATTAACAAACACTATACACATCACCGATCAAAATACGCAAAATGCACAAAATGCACACTACTTACATTACACACAACATACACTATACAAAATACACACACTATATAGAACATAAACACACACTATACACACCTCCGGTCAAAATACATATTTTATATAAAATACACGCATTAATACTCTTAACACACAATAATACACTTACCACAAAATACACACAATGCACACATTACACACATTACACACACAAAGTAGACTTTATCGACACACTCCACGCTACTTACATTACATAGAATATATATTATACAAAATACATACATTGTATAAAATACACACACTATACAGAATTTAAAAACACACACTATAAACAAATAAATAGAAAATACACAAACTTACCACAAAAAACACACATTACATATATTGCACATAATACACACGTTACTGAAAATATAAACACACACTATACACAAAGCACGCATAATACATGCACAAAATATATTCACTACACACAATACCCGTAACACACTATAATATTCATATACGAGAACTACATATGTAGCACTATAAACACACTATATAAAACATAAATGCACTAAAATCATACACACAAAATACAAACTGTATTGAAAATACACACTACACAAAATACACAATTTCCACACATACACACACATCCCAAACAATGCATACTTTATACACAAAGTACACACAATCCACATACTCCAAACTTCGTACATTGCAAAAATACAAATTAATCAAAATACATACATTGCATAAAATAGACACACTATACACATCCCTGGTCAAAATACAAACATTAATAATAAAATACACACATTAACCACGAAAAACACACATCACAAAAATACATACATTGCATAAATACATAAACTATACCAAATATAAATAAACACTATACACATCCCCGATCCAAACACACACCATACACATCTCCAGTAAAAAATACACACTAATAATAAAATACATAGATTAAACACAAAATACACAATTCAGACACAGACACATTCCACGGCATACATTGAACACAATACACTTAATAAAAAATACACACATTTGCACTACACATATACACTATCCACAAATATATACAATACACACACCGCACACCCTATACAAGCACACTATACACAAAAAGATACACATAGGGAAAATAAACTATACACAGTACATACATTGCACACAATACGAACTGTATTCAAAATATACACCGTGTGCAGAGACTCAATATATAAAGAATACACACTATACAGCACCATACACACACTATACACGCACCACCACACTAAACACAGAGACACACTGCCCACAAAAAAAATAGAAACACACACTTACCACAAAATACACACAATGCACACTTTACACACAATACACACTATAAAATACATACAAATACACATCTCCGGTCAAAATACACTTATTAACAAAAAATACACACACCGTCACACAACTCCCAAAAAATACACACATTGCACACACTCCATACTAGTTGCACACAGTACACGCTATATAATATACATAAATTGCATAAAATCACACTATTCAAAATATTAACGAACACTATACACATCCCCGATCAAAATACGCAAAATGCACAAAATGCACACTACTTACATTACACAACATACACTATACAAAATACACACACTATATAGAACATAAACACACACTACACACAAATAAAATACACGCATTAATACTCTTAACACACAATAATACACTTACCACAAAATACACACAATGCACACATTACACACACAAAGTAGACTTTATCGACACACTCTATTATACTTACATTACATAGAATATATATTATACAAAATACATACATTGTATAAAATACAGACACTATACAGAATTTAAAAACACACACTACACACAAATAAATAGAAAATACACAAACTTACCACAAAAAACATACATTGCATATATTGCACATAATACACACGTTACTGAAAATATACACACACACTATACGCAAAGCATGCATAATACATGCACAAAATATATTCACTACACACAATACCCGTAACACACTATAATATTCATATACGAGAACTACATATGTAGCACTATAAACACACTATATAAAACATATATGCACTAAAATCATACACGCAAAATACAAACTGTATTGAAAATACCCACTACACAAAATACACAATTTCCACACATACACACACATCCCAAACAATGCATACTTTATACACAAAGTACACACAATCCACATACTCCAAACTTCGTACATTGCAAAAATACAAATTAATCAAAATACATACATTGCATAAAATAGACACACTATACACATCCCTGGTCAAAATACAAACATGAATAATAAAATACACACATTAAACACGAAAAACACATCACAAAAATACATACATTACATAAATACATAAACTATACCAAATATAAATAAACACTATACACATCCCCGATCCAAACACACATTATAAATAAATTACATACATTAAACATAAAATACACATACACACACTTCCCACACATACACACACACTATACACATCTCCAGTGAAAAATACACACACTAATAATAAAATATATAGATTAAATACAAAATACACAATTCTCACACACACACACACTCCACAGCACATTGAACACAATACACTTAATAAAAATACATACATTGCATAATATACATAAGCTATACCAAATATAAATAAATACTATATGATCTAAATACACACATTATAAATAAATTACATACATTAAACAAAAAATACACATAACACACTAATAATAAAATACACAAATTAAATACAAAACACACAATTGACACATACACACAAATTAAATACAAAATACAAACATATATATACAAATTACACACTCACACTCATACACACAAACTAATCACAAAATACAAACATTAATAATAAAATACACACATTAAACACAAAATACACACACTTCACAATCTATACAAAATATAAATACACAATATACACATCCTCAATCAAAATACAAACATTAATAATAAAATACACACTTCCACACACATACACACAAATGCACAATTTATACACAAAGTACATATAATCCACACAATACACACTATTCAAAATACATACATTGCATAAAATCCACACACTATACACATCCCTAGTCAAAATACACACATTAAACGAAAAATACACACTTCACACACATACACACAATGCACACTTTATACACACTATACAAAATACATACATTGCATAAAATACACAATATACAAAATATAAACAAATATATATAAAGAACACACAGTATACATTAAACATAAAATACACACTTAATAAATAAAATACATACATTAAACACAATATAAACATACTACATACACAGAATAAACACACTTCCCACAAAATAAACATAATGCACACTTTATACACACAAGCCACACACTCCACACTACATACATTGCACACAACACAACTAATCAAAATACATGCATTGCATAAAATACACACTATATACAAAATATAAAAACAGACACTATACACATCCCCGGACAAAATACACACATTAAACACAAATTACACACACTTACCACAAAATACACACAATGCATACTTCATAGGAAAAATACAAATAATCCACAAAATCCACACTACAAACGCACACAATACACACTATACAAAATACAAACATTGCGCTACACACCTATCCACAAATATATATACAATGCACACACCACACATCCTATTCAAGCACAATATAAACAAAAATTATGCACACGTAGGCAAATTTATTATACACAAAATACAAATACTGCACACATACACACAACAAAAAAAAATACACTGCTTACATTGCACAAAATATAAATACACACTATACACAATACACATACTATACACAAAACAAATGAAATAAATACACTATACATACCATACACATAAAATACATGCACTGCACATAGTACGATGTACACACGGTAAACTATAAAGCACATAGCACGATGTACACACAACACACTATAAACAAATACAGGTTATACACGCTATAAACAATACACGTTACACACATTATATGAAAAAATAACAAAATGAAAAAAAATACATGCATGCATATACACACATTGCAATATTTACACAAAATGCATGCACAACAAACACGCATATACACGAAATCCAGACACTACTCTCGACAACTACATAAAATACAGACAAATTACACACGCATACACAAAACACACTATACAATATACATAAATACATACTAACACAAAATATATGTACCGAATACAAATACACATTACACACAAAATACACTATACAATATACACTACCCCAAAATACAAGACACTACATTACATACTTTACATAAAATAAACACATTAAAAAGACACAAAATACACACATTTAACATACACACACAAAACACAACACACAATTACAAACCACAAACTATAAATGTACTACTCACATTACACACACATTAAAAAAATACACACAAAATGCACACACTGCACGCATACACACACGAGCAAAATACATGTAGGCTATACAATACACTACTATGCACATACTACACTATACATATACTCCACACATTATACACAAAATACATACACTCTACATAAAATACATATTGCACACAATACAATATACAAAATACACACTATTAGCGCACATACACAATACACTCACTATTTCCACAACACACTATACGACATTATACAGATATTATTTATAAAATTAATATACACGCGCTCCACATACACAAAAAAAAATGACATGCACACATACATAAAATACACATGCAAGTACTGCACACACTACAAACACTGCATACTATTATAGTCCTGCCATGTAAAAACGCATGACTTCTTTAGTAATCAATTTACATTGGAAAGAAATATACCTTCAAGACAATTTCTTTAGTTGTTTATCTAGGCTCCATTGCATAATCTGTAATTTAAAAAAGCATAACTTCTTTAGTCAAAAATTCACATTGGAAAGGAATATATCTACAAGAAAAGTTCTTCAGTTGTCTATCCATGGATACCGGAATGAAGCCATAGTATAAAGCCTCTTATTGACAACCATTTGGTTTTTAATATTAGTTGTTGTACCTGTGACAATACAAAAGTTTGTTGCAAAAGTAATAGATCGTCAGTAAGTATTTAATACAAGTGTGATGGATGTGGAGAGACTTGACTAACTGCATATTCTGATTGTCCTTGTAAAAGGCCTTGAGCATAAGGAAGCAGAATATCCTAAGCTAACTCACTTGTCATCCCCGGTCAAAGTTCCGTATGAATGAGGGCTAGGTGTAGCATACTATTATCGTGATTACAAAATCAACCTCCAATAGTACCATTGAATAAAAATAGAAAACTGAAGCAACCAAATAATATAGAATTACCTCAATCTCAAATTTGAGGATCATCTTCAAGTTCGGCATTGCATAAATCTCAGCAAGAAACCAAGAATTCCCATTGTCCAAGGGTAAGGAGGCCCATATCCAATACCTGTTCGAACAGGGTTCGATAATCACATTTACAGTCCTAGCCAAAATATCTGTACGGGGTGTTCCAAAGCAAGATGCGAAGGTCATGATCAAAGCAAGATATGTCAAACGTATAAAAATTCAGATAACCTGTTTTGAGAAGCTAAGAATTATGGCATGCATATTTAAAGCAGAGGAGAAGGAAAAGGGGGAGGGGGTAATGTTTACAAGATTAGACCATACCATATCATTTCTATTACATTTCTAATTCTATCTCCCATATGTGGACCACGAACTACCCCTAATGTTTGATGAGAAGGTCGTTATCAAAGGAAGATAAGTCTGATAGTATGAACACTTCATTACATTAAACGTATGAAACTCTGTGAAGGCTGCTTTGAGAAGGCAAGAACTGTGGCATGCATATTTAAAACAGAGAAGAAGGAAAAGGGGAAGGACGTAATGTTCACAATATTAGATCATATCATACTAAAAGGAAAACATCAGAGTACTTCCACACTCCGTATTTTTATTTTTGTATTTATGTTAACAATTTTGCTATTTTTATATAGCAAGCAGGCCATGGGGGGGAGGACAATTTAGACACTAAGAATCACATAGACCAAGGACATGAATGTTTCTACACTAACTAAAATAATTAACTCTGGAATATACCTCATCCCATCGAATGCCATATGCCAGAGGATTCAGTTTCATCCTTACGAAAAGATGTGTACCCCCGCCAAGCAATTAGAGGAAATAACATCAACCATTTTTCATCACATGGGTATAGCAAGCAATTTTATGGCCATGGACATTCATTAAATAAGAAGACAACTTCCATTCCTAAATAAAGAAACATAAGTTCCAAAAACATGTTTAGTCGATTCAACATAGATTGCAGAGAACCCTTTTTGGAAGACCTACCTTTCAACTCCTCTTCACGTCGTTGTCTATCCAAAGATGGTAGATGTAAAAGAACATAGATTCAATCAAAGACGGTAGATGTAAAAGAACATAGATTCAAAAGCAGGGAAAGTAGAACTAAATCAGTTGCAGTACTCCTCGCCTCTACACTAGACGTATGAGATGTTGAGTTGGAACATATGTATGTTCAATTTCACCAGATGCAACTAGCATGTTTTTAGCTTCATTCTTGAATCCTTCAGTTGTGGCAATTGCTATGACCTGCATAATTTTCACCAAAGAATGCCCCCTATTAAGATCTAACAAAATAAACAAAACATAATGCCAACAGTAAATGAAGTAAAAGCATTCCATCCACCACGCCCCTAAAAGGATGATATCTTCCAAAACTTGGTTTGGCATTTGCAATATAAAAAAGCACCCGGTGTACCTACAAAAAGGAAAAAAGTAAATTATTTAATCAAATACATCTACAAGAACAACAGACTAAAATAAGTAAAAGAACAAAAATTTGTTTACCTGATAACCTTGACGAAACAGATCTACCAGATTCATAATTATCTGCAATGGATGTGGCACGAAAAAAATCAATATAATGACATGGAAAAGTGGAAAAACATAAATATATTTTTTTACTAGGAGATGAATGAGTTAAATGTAAGTAGCATAATACCTTGAAGAGCTCCATATGGCTTCAGTCGTTTGCTAATAACAGCTAAAGCAAAATGTTGTATATATCTCAAATTTTTGGGTACATATAAGGGAAGAGATATAAGATAGGTCTAGCGCCACCTAGCAGCTAAAAGAGTTGGCCAACATCAATCAAGTAACCAAAAATTTGGATGTTCATACCGTTTCTTGTCCATAAACCCTCTCAATATTTCATTAAAGCATGCTTCAGCCGCTTTACAACCACCTGCTAATTTATCCTGGAAAGGCAACCAAGAAATATCCTAAGACATAAGTTGATACACAGCTACCTACAGAATAACAACCTTGCATAATGAAAAACCGTGATAGCAGATGCAGTGGGTTTGAGCAGCTTTATTTCATCAAGGGAACTCACCAATCCAGCAAGTTGTCTTCTTGATAGCCATTTAAAAAGATCCCTACACCCTTCTATGCCTATTTCAGCGTTTGAGAGAATAATATACGGTAGCTAAACGCTAAAGACATCAGCAAGCGTGAGGTTAACAATACTCAAAGCAGGAGGTCGAAAAACACTATTTTCTAAAATGACTACAGGCCATTTTATCGAGATGAGCAGCACCAAGCATTGGTACTCTCATTGTACACTCAAGCATATGCTTTTTGTGTCGCCAAGGCATTTCAAGGCATCTGAAAGAATGCCCTGCATGAGCCACATTCATGTAAATGATCAAGCCTCACAGGAGCTATGTACATGACAGAAGAGTTTGAATATTGGGATTTAAAGGTACAAATATTGTCTTTGACGTTTTCAAGATTATCTAAAGGATCCCAAGTATTTATAATATTTGGATTGTAACTCACAGATAGTTAACGCAAGAGACTCTTAATAATAGTATAACTACTACTATACGAGAGTACCTTGCCTGACTTCTCAACTGGCAGTCCATTGTAGTCGTAAGAGCACCGATTGTGGACAAAGTAGCAATAATAAAAAAAATGTTGTTACTGTCGTGTCGACGCCCTTTTAGAGCTCCAAATAGATCTCCTAAAACAAGAAAGATAAAAGGGCATATCATGTAGATAATTATATACTCCATATACAAAAGTTGATAGTTGTTTCAAATTTTTCACTGAACGTACCAGTTCCAGCAGGCAGAATAGGTTTGTTCGCCTCTTCCAGAATTTTGGTCACACTTTCAATAGATTCCAAGCGGACCTAGACAGAAGATAAAGTCAGATCGACAGCATACCCTCATAAATCATTCATAGATTTGATGATTAACAAACATATACTCCATTTAACCAACCTTCAAATCAGAACCCTCTAAGCCTTTTAACAGGAGGGGTAGTCTTTTCACTGATATCTTAACGTGGAAGACCATCCATGCCAGTGATGCCACCACTCACCGCAGTTGATGTAGAATCAGTTACTTTATCAACCTTCTTAAAGCTGCAGATGCATGCAAAGGGTAATATTTGTAAATTTACACACCCAAAAAAATTAATCGTACCGATTATTGTCATACTCGGCGTCGAGAGTACTTAGTAAAGCAAGTTTATCATAGGACAGAAATCACTTTATATCTTCGAGAAAAGAAAAACACAGTTACTTCTTTTTCAAATTTGACTATTATGATTTCCATAAAACCCCTCTAATAAGCCACCTCCCAACACATCCCCAGATATGAAAGCTGAGTTTTAAAAAATGTATCCCCATAAGACAGAAATCCCTGTATATCTTCAAGAAGAGAAAAAAAACAGTTAATTCCTCTTCAGATTTGACTATTTTGATTTCAGTAAAACCACACTAATAAGCTCCCTCGCAACACATCCAGTGACTGAGTTTAAAAAATGTAACACCTGGACTAACAAACTGTTGCATTTCTAGGTGTAGCTGCACTAGATTGTAAACCGACGTCCTTGCATAAGTCAATTAAATCCTGGAAAATGATTATCACGCATGTTAAAACCGATAAGTTTTGAGCACCTTCAGCTTAATATGAAAAGTACCAAAGTCGTCCACTGCAGAAACTATCCATGATAGGCCTACACTAAGAACCTATGGAAATATCACAGTTATATTCAAAAGAGAAAGACAAACAGACGAAGGTTTGAGCACCGGCACCTTCCCACATGGAAATATCTACATAGCTTTAAGCGCACCTCGGGTGAAAGAATATCATGCAACCATTTGTAGAGCTTCAAAGCTTGATCAAGTGCAGGTGCAGCCAATCCTGTAACAGGTCCGAAGACATCTTTAATATTCATCAACTGGATGATTCATCAAGTGCGTGGTAATTCTCAAAGACCAAAGTGTGTATCTGCTCAATTTGAACATAAACTTCTCCCAAAAACCGGACCTGATCAGTAAAACAATCAAGACATTCAATCAGAAAGTCGTGCACAAAGTCAAGACAATCTGCTGTTGGTGTGGCGAAATCCATAACGTATGAAAGGTATCTAAACGATCGAAAAGCAAGAATGCATTTTACAATAGTGGAAACATATATAGCCGTTCCAGGTAAAGCAATGCATAATCATGGTACCTGAGCTTTGTGTATGCATCTAAACCGCCAAAAGAGATGCAAATTCATCCACCAACCATTTCCACGAACCATGTAGCAACAACAAGTTTCTTTGCTGAAACTGTTGGCCTCTCAACGCAGTCTCCAAAACATAGTCGTAAGCTATAGTTTCTGCTACACATGTATATGTACTAGACATAACACATAGTTAGTCATGCCACTCTCGCCGAAGGATGGAATCTTGATTTTGTACGAAATAGGCGTTAAGCACGAACTATAAACATCTGCATATATCTTGTAACTATATTCATCTGCATACCTTGCAACTACTTTCATCTGCAGTGGTTGAATAGTTGATGTATAGCTGTATTTTTCCCAGCTTTTTCTTGCTCTGGTTCCCGAGATATAACACACTGACAATGCTTATTCCCCTGCATCAAAACAAGCAGAAAAACTTGACCCCTTAACACACACGGTCTGTTTCAAAAATAACAGAAAACCAAAGACGAGGTCAAGATCAAGCACCGATTCATCAGAAATGTCAGCCACCTGAACACGAGCATGCCCGCAATACTTTCCCTTCGAATCATGGACTTCGATTATCAGATCATCTCCAAATCCATCTGGCAAGCTGCATGTCAAGAGCAGTATAATTCACTTATCAATGATCTGCCAAACATATGACCTAGAAGTAGAATGAGACAGAAAACATAAAAGACACGAGATTCACCAGATACCGGTTACATTCCCAATGCATCCTCTTCGGGTGAACTTTTCAATCTCAACAAACATGAATATGATTCTGCAATCAAAAAACAAGATATACAATCCGAGTAGAAGTTAGATTGAATGAGAAACAAGAATCCATATTGATATATGAATGAATGAATGAATGTAAGAAACCTGCATACCTTGCACCAACTCATAAGTTGATGCACTTTATGAGCTTGGGTACTTCTCTCAAGTATCTACGAGTCCCAACAATTAAGTGTGCAACGCTTCTATGCAATATAGAGAGCATCTTACAATGTCAGCATTTTTTCTTTTCTTTTTTTTTTCTTTTTTTTCTTTTTATTTCCTTTTTTTCTTTTTTTTCTATTGGATGAAACAACCAATTTCACATTTGAAAACCTTTACTGAAATGTTTCCAGCTTAACCGTGGATGAAGACTTTAAAGATGTTTCCAGCTCTTCCTCTGATTTTAATAATATATTTCTTAACCTACAAATTTAACAAGGAAAGTTAATGTATCAGATATACCCTTTTAAGTATCTTTCTTTAGTGCAAAAGAAACCAAAATATGCTTTGGAAGCTAACTAATCAGCATATGCAGCAGAAAATTAAAAATAAAATCCAGAGATTATCTCACCCTAATACATCCCTCAGCAGTGAACATTCATTTTCAAAAAAGGGAAGAGCTCCCATACAGCTCCTTGCCCATGAGTGGAGGCATAGACGCACAGATGCATCATAAGATAAAACAGCATACCAGTTGCCTAGACCACTGCATCGGATTTAGATAATATACAAGTATTAGAAGATCTGCTTCCATGAAAAGAAGCTAAATGAGAACTATTAACTTCAAGATCTCTCATGTTCATCTGGCATAAAGAATCCCAAAGTTCCTATTAGAATATATCCTAGCATAAAAAATTGATAATGCTTTTTCCAACAATGTACTTATAGCTACGCAAAATCTAGAAGTGAAGAAAAAGATATTTTATTAATTCATCAGTCATCTCTGACATATTTCTTTGTGGAACAGTGGAATATAAAGTTTTTTTACAACGGAGTTACTCATTACAAACAATTGAGATTCCGAGACATATTTTGATTCAATGATAAATATCAGGTGTTAAAGAAGTAATTGATTGAAAAAAATCAAAATAAATATGCATGGTTGAGAGAAACAGATTATGCTTTTAACTTACCTCCAAAATAAATGAGGGAATATATTCCCCGTGAACCTTAGGTATGGTCGCTGTGTTACTTGTTTCAATACAGAATGTAACACAGCTCAAGTCAATGACCTTACAAGAGGAACTTTGTTTTTCACTGCTACCTTCACATCTGCAGAAAACTAATAATCAGTAAGATTAAAACTGTAGAAAGAACTTTCGAATTCCAAACCATAATAAAGACAAATTCTTCTTTTTTACCTTGAGACCCATGCATTAGTTTTTCCTTTCATATATGCTGTGGAGACAGCCAAGGGATCAAGTGCAGGTGCAGCCAATCCTGTTGCAGTGCCGAATACATCTTTAATATTCATTTGGTGGATGATTCATCAAGTGCCTGGTAATTCTCAAAGACCAAAGTGTGTATCTGCTCAATTTGAACATAAACTTCTCCCAAAAAATGGACCTGATCAGTAAAACAATCAAGACATTCAATCAGAAAGTCGTGCACAAAGTCAAGAAAATCTGTTGTTGGTGTGGAGAAATCCATAACGTATGAAAGGTATCTAAACGATCGAAAAGCAAGAATGCATTTTACAATAGTGGAAACATATATAGCCGTTCCAGGTAACCAGCAATGCATAATCATGGTACCTGAGCTTTGTGTATGCATCTAAAACGCCAAAAGAGATGCAAATTCATCCACCAACCATTTCCACGAACCATGTAGCAACAAGTTTCTTTGTTGAAACTGTGGCCTCTCATTGCAGTCTCCAAAACATAGTCGTAAGATATAGTTTCTGCTACAGATGTATATGCACTAGACATAACACATAGTTAGTCAAGCCACTCTCCCCGAAGGATGGAATCTTGATATTGTACGAAATAGGCGTTAAGCATGAACTATAAAATATCTGCATATATCTTGTAACTATATTCATCTGCATACCTTGCAACTACTTTCATCTGCAGTGGTTGAATAGTTGATGTTTAGCTGTATTTTTCCCAGCTTTTTCTTGCTCTGGTTCCCGAGATATAACACACTGACAATGCTTATTCCCCTGCATCAAAACAAGCAGAAAAACTTGACCCCTTAACACACACGGATCTGTTTCAAAAATAACAGAAAACCAATGATGAGGTCAAGATCAAGTAACGATTCATCAGAAATGTCAGCCACCTGAACAAGAGCATGCCCGCAATACTTTCCCTTCGAATCATGGACTTCAATTATCAGATCATCTCCAAATCCATCTGGCAAGCTGCAGGTCAAGAGCAGTATAATTCACTTATCAATGATCTGCCAAACATAAGACCTAGAAGTAGAATGAGACACAAAACATAAAAGACAAGAGATTCACCAGATACCGGTTACATTCCCAATGCATCCTCTTCGGGCGAACTTTTCAATCTCAACAAACAAGAATATGATTCTGCAATCAAAAACAAGATATACAATCCGAGTAGAAGTTAGATTGAATGAGAAACAAGAATCCATATTGATATATGAACGAATGAATGTAAGAAACCTGCATACCTTGCACCAATTCATAAGTTGATGCACTTTATGAGCTTGGGTACTTCTCTCAAGTATCTACAAGTCCCAACAATTAAGTGTGCAACGCTTCTATGGAATATAGAGAGCCTCTTACAATGTCAGCTATTTTTCTTTCGTTTTTTTTCCTTTTTTTTCCTTTTTTTCTTTTTTTCCTTTTTTTCTGTTGGATGAAACAACCAATTTCACATTTGATAACCTTTGCTGAAATGTTTCCAGCTTCAACGTGGATGAAGACTTTAAAGATGTAAACATGCAACCAGTGGGTTGCTCCGTCCCCATTTTCACGTTACGAACTGAAAAATAATAGAAAAACTTTGTATAGTTAAATACAAGCCATGCACAAGAAGCAGAAAACAATTTTCTTGCAATACCACTTATACACCTTGAACTTTAACCTTCCCGATGTTTTTCTTAGACGTTACGTAAGCGCCTTCACCCACAAGTTCAGAATGATATTTCCTCGTCAGCTCTTCCTCTAATTTTAATAATATATTTCTTAACCTGCAAATTTAACAAGGAAAGTTAATGTATCAGATATACCCTTTTAAGTATCTTTAGTGCAAAAGAAACCAAAATATGCTTTGGAAGCTAACTAATCAGCAGCATATGCAGCAGAAAATTAAAAATAAAATCCAGAGATTATCTCACCCTAATACATCCCTCAGCAGTGAACATTCATTTTCCAAAAAGGGAGGAGCTCCCATACAGCTCCTTGCCCATGAGTGGAGGCTTAGAAGCACAGATGCATCATAAGATAAAACAGCATACCAGTTGCCTAGACCACTGCATCGGATTTAGATAATATACAAGTATTAGAAGATCTGCTTCCATGAAAAGAAGCTAAATGAGAACTATTAACTTCAAGATCTCTCATGTTCATCTGGCATAAAGAATCCCAAAGTTCCTATTAGAATATCTCCCTATCATAAAAAATTGATAATGGTTTTTGCAACAATGTACTTATAGCTACGCAAAATCTAGAAGTGAAGAAAAAGATATTTTATTAATTCATCAGTCATCTCTGACATATTTCTTTGTGGAACAGTGGAATATAAAGTTTTTTTACAACAGAGTTACTCATTACAAACAATTGAGATTCCGAGACATATTTTGATTCAATGATCAATATCAGGTGTTAAAGAAGTAATTGATTGAAAAAAATCAAAATAAATATGCATGGTTGAGAGAAACAGATTATGCTTCTAACTTACCTCCAAAATAAATGAGGGAACATATTCCTCGTGAATCTTAGGTATGGTCGCTGTGTTACTTGTTTCAATACAGAATGTAACACAGCTCAAGTCAACGACCTTACAAGAGGAACTTTGTTTTTCACTGCTACCTTCACATCTGCAGAAAACTAATAATCGGTAAGATTAAAACTGTAGAAAGAACTTTCTAATTCCAAATCATAATAAAGAAAATTTCTTCTTTTTTACCTTGAGACCCATGCAATAGTTTTTCCTTTCATATATGCTGTGGAGACAGCCACGGGATCCAATAACATGTTTTCGTTATTAGTCGAAAAGAACTCATCAATTTCAAACAAGTGCCTGATTGACCTTTTTCTCGTAGCAATCTGCAGAGAAACATCACAGTTATATTCAAAAGAGAAAGACAAACAGGCGACGGTTTGAGCACCGGCACCTTCCCACATGGAAATATCTACATAGCTTTAAGTGCACCTCGGGGAAAGAATATCATGCAACCATTTGTAGAGCTTCAAAGCGGGATCAAGTGCAGGTGCAGCCAATCCTGTTGCAGGTCCGAATACATCTTTAATATCCGACATCGATGATTCATCAAGTTACTTGAAATTCTCGAAGATTAGAGTGAGTATCTGCTCAATTTGAACAGAAACTTCTCCCAGAAAACGGGCCTGATCAGGAAAACAATCAAGACATTAAATTAGATACTATCATACAATAACCAGGAAATGTAAAAATGATAACAAAACGACAACTTGCCACATAACGACCTACCTCTTAGTGACTCAATGTGTGCTTACTTTTGTCTTTGATTACCACTGGCAGCAGAATGTCGTGCACCAAATCAAGATAGTCTACTGTTGCTGTGGAGATATCCATAACGTATGAAAGGTATCTAAAAGATCGAAAAGCAAGAATGCATTTAACAATTGTGGAAACATATATAGCCATTCCAGGTAACCAGCAATGCACATTCATGATACCTGAGCTTTGTGTATGCATCTCAAGATCAAGTACTGATTCATCAGAAATGTCAGCCACCTGAACAAGAGCATGCCCGCAATACTTTCCCTTCGAATCATGGACTTCGATTATCAGATCATCTCCAAATCCATCTGGCAAGCTGCATGTCAAGAGCAGTATAATTCACTTATCAATGATCTGCCAAACATATGACCTAGAAGTAGAATGAGACACAAAACATAAAAGACACGAGATTCACCAGATACCGGTTACATTCCCAATGCATCCTCTTCGGGTGAACTTTTCAATCTCAACAAACAAAAATATGGTTCTGCAATCAAAAACTAGATATACAATCCGAGTAGAAGTTAGATTGAATGAGAAACAAGAATCCATATTGATATATGATAGAATGAATGAATGTAAGAAACCTGCATACCTTGCACCAATTCATAAGTTGATGCACTTTATGAGCTTGGGTACTTCTCTCAAGTATCTACGAGTCCCAACAATTAAGTGTGCAACGCTTCTATGCAATACAGAGAGCCTCTTACAATATCAGCTTTTTTTCTTTTCTTTTTTTCCTTTTTCTCCTTTTTTTCTTTTTTTCTTTTTTTTCTATTGGATGAAACAATCAATTTCACATTTGAAAACCTTTACTGAAATGTTTCCAGCTTAACAGTGGATGAAGACTTTAAAGATGTTTCCAGCTCTTCCTCTGATTTTAATAATATATTTCTTAACCTGCAAATTTAACAAAGAAAGTTAATGTATCAGATATACCCTTTTAAGTATCTTTCTTTAGTGCAAAAGAAACCAAAATATGCTTTGGAAGCTAACTAATCAGCATATGCAGCAGAAAATTAAAAATAAAATCCAGAGATTATCTCACCCTAATACATCCCTCAGCAGTGAACATTCATTTTCCAAAAAGGGAGGAGCTCCCATACAGCTCCTTGCCCATGAGTGGAGGCATAGACGCACAGATGCATCATAAGATAAAACAGCATACCAGTTGCCTAGACCACTGCATCGGATTTAGATAATATACAAGTATTAGAAGATCTGCTTCCATGAAAAGAAGCTAAATGAGAACTATTAACTTCAAGATCTCTCATGTTCATCTGGCATAAAGAATCCCAAAGTTCCTATTAGAATATCTCCTATCATAAAAAATTGATAATGGTTTTTGCAACAATGTACTTATAGCTACGCAAAACCTAGAAGTGAAGAAAAAGATATTTTATTAATTCATCAGTCATCTCTGACATATTTCTTTGTGGAACAGTGGAATATAAAGTTTTTTTACAACAGAGTTACTCATTACAAACAATTGAGATTCCGAGACATATTTTGATTCAATGATCAATATCAGGTGTTAAAGAAGTAATTGATTGAAAAAAATCAAAATAAATATGCATGGTTGAGAGAAACAGATTATGCTTCTAACTTACCTCCAAAATAAATGAGGGAACATATTCCTCGTGAATCTTAGGTATGGTCGCTGTGTTACTTGTTTCAATACAGAATGTAACACAGCTCAAGTCAACGACCTTACAAGAGGAACTTTGTTTTTCACTGCTACCTTCACATCTGCAGAAAACTAATAATCAGTAAGATTAAAACTGTAGAAAGAACTTTCTAATTCCAAATCATAATAAAGAAAATTTCTTCTTTTTTACCTTGAGACCCATGCAATAGTTTTTCCTTTCATATATGCTGTGGAGACAGCCACGGGATCCAATAACATGTTTTTGTTATTAGTCGAAAAGAACTCATCAATTTCAAACAATTGCCTGATTGACCTTTTTCTCGTAGCAATCTGCAGAGAAACATCACAGTTATATTCAAAAGAGAAAGACAAACAGGCGACGGTTTGAGCACCGGCACCTTCCCACATGGAAATATCTACATAGCTTTAAGTGCACCTCGGGGAAAGAATATCATGCAACCATTTGTAGAGCTTCAAAGCGGGATCAAGTGCAGGTGCAGCCAATCCTGTTGCAGGTCCGAATACATCTTTAATACCCGACATCGATGATTCATCAAGTTACTTGAAATTCTCGAAGATTAGAGTGAGTATCTGCTCAATTTGAACAGAAACTTCTCCCAGAAAACGGGCCTGATCAGGAAAACAATCAAGACATTAAATTAGATACTATCATACAATAACCAGGAAATGTAAAAATGATAACAAAACGACAACTTGCCACATAACGACCTACCTCTTAGTGACTCAATGTGTGCTTACTTTTGTCTTTGATTACCTCTGGCAGCAGAATGTCGTGCACCAAATCAAGATAGTCTACTGTTGCTGTGGAGATATCCATAACGTATGAAAGGTATCTAAAAGATCGAAAAGCAAGAATGCATTTAACAATTGTGGAAACATATATAGCCATTCCAGGTAACCAGCAATGCACATTCATGATACCTGAGCTTTGTGTATGCATCTCAAGATCAAGTACCGATTCATCAGAAATGTCAGCCACCTGAACAAGAGCATGCCCGCAATACTTTCCCTTCGAATCATGGACTTCGATTATCAGATCATCTCCAAATCCATCTGGCAAGCTGCATGTCAAGAGCAGTATAATTCACTTATCAATGATCTGCCAAACATATGACCTAGAAGTAGAATGAGACACAAAACATAAAAGACACGAGATTCACCAGATACCGGTTATATTCCCAATGCATCCTCTTCGGGTGAACTTTTCAATCTCAACAAACAAGAATATGGTTCTGCAATCAAAAACAAGATATACAATCCGAGTAGAAGTTAGATTGAATGAGAAACAAGAATCCATATTGATATATGATAGAATGAATGAATGTAAGAAACCTGCATACCTTGCACCAATTCATAAGTTGATGCACTTTATGAGCTTGGGTACTTCTCTCAAGTATCTACGAGTCCCAACAATTAAGTGTGCAACGCTTCTATGCAATACAGAGAGCCTCTTACAATATCAGCTTTTTTTCTTTTCTTTTTTTCCTTTTTTTTCCTTTTTTTCTTTTTTTCTTTTTTTTCTATTGGATGAAACAATCAATTTCACATTTGAAAACCTTTACTGAAATGTTTCCAGCTTAACAGTGGATGAAGACTTTAAAGATGTTTCCAGCTCTTCCTCTGATTTTAATAATATATTTCTTAACCTGCAAATTTAACAAAGAAAGTTAATGTATCAGATATACCCTTTTAAGTATCTTTCTTTAGTGCAAAAGAAACCAAAATATGCTTTGGAAGCTAACTAATCAGCATATGCAGCAGAAAATTAAAAATAAAATCCAGAGATTATCTCACCCTAATACATCCCTCAGCAGTGAACATTCATTTTCCAAAAAGGGAGGAGCTCCCATACAGCTCCTTGCCCATGAGTGGAGGCATAGACGCACAGATGCATCATAAGATAAAACAGCATACCAGTTGCCTAGACCACTGCATCGGATTTAGATAATATACAAGTATTAGAAGATCTGCTTCCATGAAAAGAAGCTAAATGAGAACTATTAACTTCAAGATCTCTCATGTTCATCTGGCATAAAGAATCCCAAAGTTCCTATTAGAATATCTCCTATCATAAAAAATTGATAATGGTTTTTGCAACAATGTACTTATAGCTACGCAAAACCTAGAAGTGAAGAAAAAGATATTTTATTAATTCATCAGTCATCTCTGACATATTTCTTTGTGGAACAGTGGAATATAAAGTTTTTTTACAACAGAGTTACTCATTACAAACAATTGAGATTCCGAGACATATTTTGATTCAATGATCAATATCAGGTGTTAAAGAAGTAATTGATTGAAAAAAATCAAAATAAATATGCATGGTTGAGAGAAACAGATTATGCTTCTAACTTACCTCCAAAATAAATGAGGGAACATATTCCTCGTGAATCTTAGGTATGGTCGCTGTGTTACTTGTTTCAATACAGAATGTAACACAGCTCAAGTCAACGACCTTACAAGAGGAACTTTGTTTTTCACTGCTACCTTCACATCTGCAGAAAACTAATAATCAGTAAGATTAAAACTGTAGAAAGAACTTTCTAATTCCAAATCATAATAAAGAAAATTTCTTCTTTTTTACCTTGAGACCCATGCAATAGTTTTTCCTTTCATATATGCTGTGGAGACAGCCACGGGATTCAATAACATGTTTTTGTTATTAGTCGAAAAGAACTCATCAATTTCAAACAATTGCCTGATTGACCTTTTTCTCGTAGCAATCTGCAGAGAAACATCACAGTTATATTCAAAAGAGAAAGACAAACAGGCGACGGTTTGAGCACCGGCACCTTCCCACATGGAAATATCTACATAGCTTTAAGTGCACCTCGGGGAAAGAATATCATGCAACCATTTGTAGAGCTTCAAAGCGGGATCAAGTGCAGGTGCAGCCAATCCTGTTGCAGGTCCGAATACATCTTTAATACCCGACATCGATGATTCATCAAGTTACTTGAAATTCTCGAAGATTAGAGTGAGTATCTGCTCAATTTGAACAGAAACTTCTCCCAGAAAACGGGCCTGATCAGGAAAACAATCAAGACATTAAATTAGATACTATCATACAATAACCAGGAAATGTAAAAATGATAACAAAACGACAACTTGCCACATAACGACCTACCTCTTAGTGACTCAATGTGTGCTTACTTTTGTCTTTGATTACCACTGGCAGCAGAATGTCGTGCACCAAATCAAGATAGTCTACTGTTGCTGTGGAGATATCCATAACGTATGAAAGGTATCTAAAAGATCGAAAAGCAAGAATGCATTTAACAATTGTGGAAACATATATAGCCATTCCAGGTAACCAGCAATGCACATTCATGATACCTGAGCTTTGTGTATGCATCTCAAGATCAAGTACCGATTCATCAGAAATGTCAGCCACCTGAACAAGAGCATGCCCGCAATACTTTCCCTTCGAATCATGGACTTCGATTATCAGATCATCTCCAAATCCATCTGGCAAGCTGCATGTCAAGAGCAGTATAATTCACTTATCAATGATCTGCCAAACATATGACCTAGAAGTAGAATGAGACACAAAACATAAAAGACACGAGATTCACCAGATACCGGTTACATTCCCAATGCATCCTCTTCGGGTGAACTTTTCAATCTCAACAAACAAGAATATGGTTCTGCAATCAAAAACAAGATATACAATCCGAGTAGAAGTTAGATTGAATGAGAAACAAGAATCCATATTGATATATGATAGAATGAATGAATGTAAGAAACCTGCATACCTTGCACCAATTCATAAGTTGATGCACTTTATGAGCTTGGGTACTTCTCTCAAGTATCTACGAGTCCCAACAATTAAGTGTGCAACGCTTCTATGCAATACGGAGAGCCTCTTACAATATCAGCTTTTTTTCTTTTCTTTTTTTCCTTTTTTTCCTTTTTTTCCTTTTTTCCTTTTTTCTGTTGGATGAAACAACCAATTTCACATTTGATAACCTTTGCTGAAATGTTTCCAGCTTCACCGTGGATGAAGACTTTAAAGATGTAAACATGCAACCAGTGGGTTGCTCCGTCCCCATTTTCACTTTACGAACTGAAAAATAATAGAAAAACTTTGTACAGTTAAATACAAGCCATGCACAAGAAGCAGAAAACAATTTTCTTGCAATACCACTTATACACCTTGAACTTTAACCTTCCCGATGGTTTTCTTAGACGTTACGTAAATGCCTTCACCCACAAGTTCAGAATGATCGTTCCTCGGCAGCTCTTCCTCTGATTTTAATAATATATTTCTTAACCGGCAAATTAAACAAGGAAAGTTAATGTACTAGATATGCCCTTTTAAGTAACTTTCTTTAGTGCAAAAGAAACCAAAATATGATTTGGAAGCTAACTAATCAGCATATGCAGCAGAAAATTAAAAATAAAATCCAGAGATTATCTCACCCTAATACATCCCTAAGCAGTGAACATTCATTTTCCAAAAAGGGAGGAGCTCCCATACAGCTCCTTGCCCATGGGTGGAGGCATAGACGCACAGATGCATCATAAGATAAAACAGCATACCAGTTGCCTAGACCACTGCATCGGATTTAGATAATATACAAGTATTAGAAGATCTGCTTCCATGAAAAGAAGCTAAATGAGAACTATTAACTTCAAGATCTCTCATGTTCATCTGGCATAAAGAATCCCAAAGTTCCTATTAGAAAATCTCCTAGCATAAAAAATTGATAATGCTTTTTGCAACAATGTACTTTTAGCTACGCAAAATCTAGAAGTGAAGAAAAAGATATTTTATTAATTCATCAGTCATCTCTGACATATTTCTTTGTGGAACAGTGGAATATAAAGTTTTTTTACAACGGAGTTACTCATTACAAACAATTGAGATTCCGAGACATATTTTGATTCAATGATCAATATCAGGTGTTAAAGAAGTAATTGATTGAAAAAAAACAAAATAAATATGCATGGTTGAGAGAAACAGAGTATGCTTCTAACTTACCTCCAAAATAAATGAGGGAACATATTCCTCGTGAATCTTAGGTATGGTCGCTGTGTTACTTGTTTCAATACAGAATGTAACACAGCTCAAGTCAACGACCTTACAAGAGGAACTTTGTTTTTCACTGCTACCTTCACATCTGCAGAAAACTAATAATCAGTAAGATTAAAACTGTAGAAAGAACTTTCTAATTCCAAATCATAACAAAGACAAATTCTTCTTTTTTACCTTGAGACCCATGCATTAGTTTTTCCTTTCATATATGCTGTGGAGACAGCCACGGTATCCAATAACATGTTTTCGTTATTAGTCGAAAAGAACTCATCAATTTCAAACAAGTGCATGATTGACCTTTTTCTCGTAGCAATCTGCAGAGAAACATCACAGTTATATTCAAAAGAGAAAGACAAACAGGCGACGGTTTGAGCACCGGCACCTTCCCACATGGAAATATCTACATAGCTTTAAGTGCACCTCGGGGAAAGAATATCATGCAACCATTTGTAGAGCTTCAAAGCTGGATCAAGTGCAGGTGCAGCCAATCCTGTTGCAGGTCCGAATACATCTTTAATACCCGACATCGATGATTCATCAAGTTACTTGAAATTCTCGAAGATTAGAGTGAGTATCTGCTCAATTTGAACAGAAACTTCTCCCGGAAAACGGGCCTGAAACATTCAAGACATTAATTAGATACTATCATACAATAACCAGGAAATGTAAAAATGATAACAAAACGACAAATTGCCACATAACGACCTACCTCTTAGTGACTCAATGTGTGCTTACTTTTGTCTTTGATTACCACTGGCAGCAGAATGTCGTACACCAAATCAAGATAATCTACTGTTGCTGTGGAGATATCCATAACGTATGAAAGGTATCTAAAAGATCGAAAAGCAAGAATGCATTTAACAATTGTGGAAACATATATAGCCATTCCAGGTAACCAGCAATGCACATTCATGATACCTGAGCTTTGTGTATGCATCTCAAGATCAAGTACCGATTCATCAGAAATGTCAGCCACCTGAACAAGAGCATGCCCGCAATACTTTCCCTTCGAATCATGGACTTCGATTATCAGATCATCTCCAAATCCATCTGGCAAGCTGCATGTCAAGAGCAGTATAATTCACTTATCAATGATCTGCCAAACATATGACCTAGAAGTAGAATGAGACACAAAACATAAAAGACACGAGATTCACCAGATACCGGTTACATTCCCAATGCATCCTCTTCGGGTGAACTTTTCAATCTCAACAAACAAAAATATGGTTCTGCAATCAAAAACAAGATATACAATCCCAGTAGAAGTTAGATTGAATGAGAAACAAGAATCCATATTGATATATGATAGAATGAATGAATGTAAGAAACCTGCATACCTTGCACCAATTCATAAGTTGATGCACTTTATGAGCTTGGGTACTTCTCTCAAGTATCTACGAGTCCCAACAATTAAGTGTGCAACGCTTCTATGCAATACAGAGAGCCTCTTACAATATCAGCTTTTTTTCTTTTCATTTTTTCCTTTTTTTCCTTTTTTTCTTTTTTTCTTTTTTTTCTATTGGATGAAACAATCAATTTCACATTTGATAACCTTTGCTGAAATGTTTCCAGCTTCACCGTGGATGAAGACTTTAAAGATGTAAACGTGAAACCAGTGGGTTGCTTCGTCCCCATTTTCACATTACGAACTGAAAAATAATAGAAAAACTTTGTACAGTTAAATACAAGCCATGCTCAAGAAACAGAAAACAATTTTCTTGTAATACCACATAGTCACCTTGAACTCTAATCTTCCCGATGGTTTTCTTAGACTTTACGTAAGCTCCTTCACCCACAAGTTCAAAGTGATCTTTCCTCGTCAGCTTTTCCTCTGATTTTAATAATATATTTCTTAACCTGCAAATTTAACTAAGGAAAGTTAATGTAACAGCAGATATACCCATTTAAATAACTTTCTTTTGTGCAAAAGAAACCAAAATATGCTTTGGAAGCTAACTAATCAGCATATGCAGCAGAAAATTAAAAACAAAATCCAGAGATTATCTCACCTAATACATCCCTCAGCAGTGAACATTCATTTTCCAAAAAGGGAGGAGCTCTCATACAGCTCCTTGCCCACGAGTGGAGGCATAGGCGGACAGATGCATCATAAGATAAAACAGCATACCAGTTGCCTAGACCACTGCATCAGTTTTAGATGATATAACAAGTATTACAAGATCTGCTTCCATGAAAAGAAGCTAAATGAGAACTATTAACTTCAAGATCTTTCATGTTTATCAGGCATAAAGAATCCCAAATTTCCTATGGGAATATCTCTTAGCAAGATTACCTTGAATGAAATGTTGGATATTGACCGCTCAACGGATAAGAAGCTACAGCTGAATTCTTAAAAAACGTATCCAGCTTTTCTAGAAACTTCTCCAAAGGTCTCATACCCACCATCTAAATAACAGATATGCCAAAAAAAGCTAAATTGGCAATTAAAAATAATAATATTTAGAAGGAAAACCTTGAAATAATTTACCTTGGCAATATCCGCCAAAGCTGAGAATTGATCACTTAAATATCTTTCCAAATAAACTCGAAACACCAAACAAGATACTATGAACCTATCTCATGGTTTGCATATTTGGCTGCACTCTGGTGCTAGATGGATTAGCCCCTTCATTGTTCCGTTTCTCCACTGAAACGCTGTTGCCACTAGTGGTGTCCGGGGTGGAGTTCAGTTAGTGACAGATTCAGAAGACATCCTAGCAGAATCACGGTGCCCTACAACGACTCTATCATTATAATTCCGAGGTGCATTGGCAAAATAAATGTGTCTTGCACCACCATTGGCCACTTTATCATCCCGCGGTGATGCCTTAGGGGAGTCGCGACCACCATAGCCCCCACCCTCAGAATCAGAGGTGTCTATGTCCCAATCCGAGAGGTTCTCAATCATACGGTTAACAGAGAGTATACATCCAGTGCGTAAGTTGGAAACAGAGGACAACCCGAGGCTATTGCCACGGTACCTCAGCCCCACCACTGAATCAGAATGAAGCTTGTGCCGTAGGAACTAGTTCTCCACCTATTCATAATATACCAAATTCAAGATTAATGAATCACATAATGTATGAAGTCACAATGTAAACAAGAAATTGACTAAAGAAATAAGATATCGACCTCAAGCCGGATTTTCTGCCCTCCGGCAGACCAGCGGCGGTGGCGGAGGCAGACCAGCGGTGGCAGCGAGGCATCCGACGCACAACGACACTTCCCAGACCTTTTCGACGACATTTCCAAACCCTTTTCATTTCTGAAACTTTTAGTAAAGATTTCAAGGTTTTTAAACTTTTTTTGCAAATTAAATGTGAAGCAACTTACCGAGCGTCGGCGGGGACGGCAGCGGTTACCAGCCGAAACAATAGCAGCAGCGGTGGTGTCGCAGTAGGAAGGGTTGTCAGTGTCGAGGAAGAGAACTCCGGAGAATCGATAGCTAAGTAGTCCAATTCTAGTTTAGAGTTTTTTTTGTCAATTTGGAGGAACAGAAAGGGTGAGAAGCGAGGGAGAGAGAGAGAGGGGATCGGTGAGAAGCGAGAGAGAGAGATTCAAATTTGGGGGTGATTCAAATTTGGGGTGATTCTTTTCTTTTATTTATATACTGTAGGGCTTAGTTATATCTAGTGTTGGGCTAGTTTTACATTTATTTAGGTTTTGGGCTTAGGTAAATAGGTAAAATATTTTGGGCCCATATTAAATTCTTTTACTCGGGATCGCATATTTTTATTTCGTTGTTTGGATTTCCACGCAAGAAAGGGTGAAATATATTTATTTTTTAGTTCCCAATTTAATTTAGTTAATCTTTTAGCTAATTTATTTAATTCCCGAATTCATTACGAGGAGGATGAATAAGTATGAGACTAACGATACGAGTTTCAAGGACGTGAGTGGTCGGCCAGCGTCGCTTGTGATGCCTCGGGAAGCTGCAAATAATCGAAATTTACGAAGCCCAAGGAAAGAACAAAGAAAAGACGAGATCCAAAATTCTAAAGAAGGACGAGAATATAATTGAATTTAGGATTCATGCATTCAAAAATCATAAATTAATGTGTCCTTATGTGCTTTGCAAATGGGTTTCTTCCACACGCTAGTTAAGTTCAGAGGAGACATTCTTTTAAAGATGGAAATTCTAAGTGCTCGAGGTGGACTTTATTACCTAAACTCTTTTATTTTCAAAGTTATGAATGTGGTGCTATAAGGGGATGGTCTGAATGTTATGTCATGTCGTATTCTTCTGTTTTGAATTGCCTACGGGATAAAATCCTACTAGACTCTAATGGTTAACAAAATCGGGTCTAACTATGGGGTGAGCCTTTACTCAGGCTAGTGTACATTGATGGGGATCGTGAGCCGTGTTTTGGGTCGGCTGATCCAGTGATCGAGTTTGTGGCCACATTCTCTTTTCATGAGATGATTCAGATATGGTATATGATGGATGATGATGATGTTTGTATGTGCAGATACCTTTTACGATAAAAGAAATGATTTTAGTGTTTCTCGATATTTTTAAAGTAAAACTATATATTCACTCAACGATGGTTTGGCATGACTTTATTTGATGAAAATATTTTTGGCATGAGTTGACTAAGTGCATCAAGTACTCAGCCCTGCATGTATTTTCCATACGTGCAGGTTGAGACATGACGAGGACGGAGAACGTTGAGCATTTGGAACGAAGGTAGTGTTCGATACAATAGCTATTTGTGTGACATGGTAGTAGTTAACTCTCAAATGCTTCCGCGACTCTAAGTTTTAAACTCTTATCTTTTCTTAAATTTTTGGACTATTGTCGCTTCGTGATTTGAGACTCTGATTCAATATTAAGTTTCCCATTTGTTTCAAATGTCGTGCCCTTTGATCATTTTTCCATTTCTTCCCCTGCTTCTTTATTCCCCCACTAGTCGCGATCAACCGAGCTTTTTATCCTTAAAAAGTGTGGTCGTGACAAATAATTTTAGTGGATTATATGATTCACATTATCAATAAAAGTGTATATTTATATATTATTAGTGGATAGTTGAATCTACAAAATAATACTAGTAAATTATTAATTCTAATCATATCAGGTGTAACTAAAATGAGAGTATTCACAATATGAGACTACAATCCCGCCCTATAAATTTTTTACCATTTCCATTTTTCTTCTACCATGTAAACATTTTATCATCCCGCCAAAATATCCTCAATAGCACCATATAAATCCACTCATCCTCATTTTCCACATCATCACAATTTTAGTTTCTTTTAATTTTTTGTGTTTATCAATTAAAGTACCATATTAAAATAAAATAAATTGAAGGAAGGATTAAAATATAGAGTAAAAGCCAAAACTGGTCCTGAACATATGCTCATTTTATGATTTTGGTCCTAAAATTTATCTTTTGAATTTTTGCATTCTGAATATTTCAAATCGGATCACAATTGGTCATGGACTAACTGTTCCGTTAGTTTTTAACGGTCAACAGATTTAATCCCGATTTTGACCAAATTAGACGATTAATTATAATTTTTTACTCCCTAATTATTTTAATAAATATTCATTTAAAATATGAAATAAATAATATTTATTCTTTGCAGTATGCGACAGAATTCTTTGCGAAACTCGACTCGCAATTCTCGCCCTTCCAATTCCATTATTCTTTGCCACCTTCATCAACTACTCTCGCCGACTCCGACGCCGCTGTGTGCCTCTGATACCCCACCGATCTCGTCGATTCTGCCGAATTAGGCTCCCAGCTTGAAGAACACGTCCACTGCTGCTGGCTCCCAGCTATTGCTGCCGAAGGATTCCTGCTCTTCCAAGTCTTCGTCGTCTCTGGCGCCCCTCCTAACCCATCACATATTTGTGGAAGCTAGGCTGAATTAGATCATCGCTCCCTACGATCTCCTATTCCAAAATTGGATCCTGCTTCGCCTTCCTCGCCTTGAGTTGCTCCGTCGTCGATAGATTCGATGTCGTGCTGAAGTTGAGATCGACGACGGCTTCCAGGATGGAACACGCTTTGGTCACGCCCGGCGGCAGAGGAAACGACGCCGGTGGAGCGTTGTTTTGGTGGAAATTGTGAATGTCTTCAGGCAGAAGCGCAATGTAGGATGAATTAGGGTTTGTTAGGGTTTTAGGATTGATGTTGAGGTCTCGAGATAGGCGTGACGAGCGGCTTCTCGTCACGGTCGGGGGAATCACGCCGCCATTATTGCCGGTTTTTATTCTGCTGGGTGGCGCTACCCGCACCACGCCGATTGAATTCGTTTACATCAAAATGTGCTCTGTTTTAATTCGATTTGATAGATGATTGGGGATTTTTCGAATTGAATAATGGAAATGGAGAAATTAGAGACCTGTGAGATGATGATGGTGACTAAAAACAAATAATTAACAATCACACAAAATATGGAATTAAATTTACGATACATATACGGGAAAATTCAATAATAATATTAAAATTTTAAAAAGTACATTAATTAAAAAAAATCCATCAAAAAAAAATTACATTACTTTAAAAAAAACTTATAATCGACGCACGAGCCCCCACCCGCCTCCACCTCACTCCTCGCCGTCGTCGCCGTTGTCGCCGCTATCCGGGACCCCCAAATCTGCAACAGCTGATCCCACGTCAGAGCACCCCACCTGTGCCGCGGCGGGATTCAAATCCTCTCGCATACTCACGAGCACCGAGTGAAAAAAACTCTTCTCGGGGTCAGTTGCATTCTTCCATTGATATATGACCTTGATCATTTGAGCCCGTGCTTGTTGACGCGCCAAGAAGACAAGGTCGGCTGTCGAGCTGCCAACAGGGGGGATGCCGACTGGACCTCCTGGGACCTCTGGCGAGCCCGTTGCGCCTCCCTTTGACCAACCGGGCGAGTGCGGCGAGTAAACGAGGGAGGGGACGGGGTATCCTGAGCATCTTCGGGGAGGTCGTGGGAACCGCCGCTGCTGCCGCCGACGTAATCACCGGAATAATTCAGGCGCTGCTTCTTCAGCCAGTTAGCATCGACACCTGCCCGAAACTTCTCGGAGTCCATTAGCACCTCATAGCAGTTCCAGTAGGTGAAGTCCTTGTAAAGCCCGGGCAAGGGGAACTCTTTCTCCGCCATCCTCCTACAGTCCTCGTCAGTTTGGCCACTGGACTTTATTCGGAGGGCGTTGGTGTACAAGCCCGAAAATCGGGAGACCCCAGACCGGATTCGGTCCCACCCCTTCCGGCACTCCTCTCCGCTGCGTGGCCTCCCCGCCGGGCAAAATGCCTTGTAGGATGCTGCTATTTTAGCCCACAAGTTGAGGATCCTCTGATTATTCGAGGCGAGGGGGTCATCGTAGACACTCATCCACGCCTTGGACAGCAAGACGTTCTCCGCGTCCGTCCACTTCCTCCGTGGCTGGCTGTCGTCACCAGCCGGCTACGACGACTCGCCGACCACCCTCTTCCCCTTCTTCTTCTTGGGCGCGCCCCGACCCCGCCCTACTCCCCCCGTTTGAACGGGAGTGCCTGCATCCCCGAGATCTATTCCCAACTCCTCTAAGGAGAAGGTCTCAAACCCTGTGAACCGCGTCTCTGCTGGGGTCGATGTGTGCGAAGAAGCAGTACCAAAATCAAAACTGGGGCGATAGACGTTGTCCCCCCCCTCCCCCGGCGTCCCCTGCATCCCCGGGTACCCCTGCGTCATCTGCATCCCGGGTGCCCACCCCTGCATCCCCTGCCATCCCGGCGTAACACCCCCGAGTACCCCCTGCCCACCCTGCATCGCCGAACCCCCCGGCATCCCCTGCGTGTTAGGGTTAGTATACTGAAAAGCATGTTTTGAGCGACTTCGCATGAATAGAATCTTGCTTGTGTACGGAAAAACTCTACAATCCACTTTTGGCCCGATTCAGTATCATTCGAGCAGTTTGCACGAATAGAATCAATATATTATTACATTGTGTTTGCTTGTGCGTTTATAAGATGTTTTATAAACATTTAAATGCATAAGAAGTAAACAAAGCCTACGTCTTTTGCTTAGTAGACTGGTCGTGGGCTGCGCTCACTTTAAGGTACTACAGTCGGTTCTAAGCAATGCTTTGCAAAAGAGAAGAAGAATTTCACAACCTAGATAGGCTTTGGCTACCTATCGTGAAAGGTTGCAATGTCAGTCCGATTATTTCTAAGCCATATTGAAATAAGATGACGTTGGTGTGGTATAACACTGAATGGATCTAACAGCAAGACGTGTCTTTATGTTATCTACTGAAAGACGCGGTCTTAATAAATATCTATTTCTTAATCAATGTACGTTAGCATTGAGCATACGATATTGAGTATCTACTACTTTGACTTACCAAAGGTGTGGGTTTTTTGTCACCCAACGATCCAGGTATATTGGGTAGTGGTGATCATTTTCTAGCGGTGCTAGGATTGCTATTATGTTGAATCGTGCGCGAGGTGAATCTCGTTTGATAATGTCCTCAAGAGGAGCTTGAACAAGGTTTTATTATTCGGAAACTGGTCAGTTTGAGTTTTATTACTCTATGAATAATAAATAAGTGTTTCTTGCTAAGTCCACTCTTGGAATTAATAAGATGTTAATTAATTAAGTTCATAGCAGACTTTAATTAATTAATGGACATTTATATCTTAAGTGCGGGAAATAAATAATAAATAAAATGGAAACCCGGATTACTTGTAATTTCGGATTTGGATGGAGAGTTCAATATTACTTCTGTAGTGGCTGCTCGTAATATTCCAATATAAGCTTGTATTAAATTATGAGTTCAATTTAATTAGTAAAAAGCTAATTGGGGGAGCCCATATCCAAAACCTTCCATAGATCTCTGACTGGGCCCAATATGTAACTATTATAAATAGGAGAATAAAGGAGACCAAAAATCAATGGATTTCATAATACAATTTTCGTCCCCCTCTATTTTGAGAGGAGCTCAAAAATTCTCTCTCCTCCTCCGTGAGGAATTTCTGTCTTCTTTATTCGAGTCCTAGTGTTTAGATAAGATCAGCCCACCTTGATGTCGAGATACAGTTTGGGACACCAGTCAGAAGATCCGTGGTCTAGTATTGAAGATCATCGTGGAGAAGGCGCGAGCAATCGACGATTCTTCGGAGAATCAACGAGGTAAATTGGCTAACTCCGTAGCAAGCATGTTTTAGGGATTTTTTGTGCTAAAACATATTTGAAATTCAAGTTATGAGCATGATACATGTGATAATTACGCGAATAGAATTTGTCTAAATAATTTGCAAAATAGATTCATATACGTGATCCGTTAGAACGCATGCTTCCGCTGCCAACCCCTTCACTGCCATCCCGGCGTACCACCCCCGGGTGCCATCCCGGGCATCATCTGCTGCCAAGGGTAGTAGTACCCGGGCTTCGGACCCCATCCACCTCCCACGGGTACCGTGGGAGATTGAGACCCGCTCGTTCCCGGAGTAGGCTCGTTGTTGTGCTCCATTTCGCGTTGTTGATCTTGTACAAAAATTAAGATAGAGAGAGTACTGGTTAAAACAAGTGGTGTGAATGAGAATGACGTGCAAATCGTGTATATATAGTGTTTCGGAAAAGAAAAAAAAGCTTGCCAATCGCTCACCGATCGGGAGGCTGCAATAGCGGCGAGCGCACCGGCGCGCCACCCGACGGCTCGGATGGCCGAGACGGGAGTCAAGACACCGGCCGAGAGGGGCACGCCGCCGCGTGCGCGCCTGGACGAGAAGCGTCGACACTCGTTGGAACACGACGCCGAGACGGGCGCTCGCCGCTGGCCGAGAGGAGCCGCGCCTACGCGCACACTCCTGGCCGAGACGCTGGCGACTCCCAACGAGCCGCTGGCCGAGACGCTGGCGCGCCGGTGGCCGAGACGCCGTGTGCGTCGTATTCCAACGAAGAACTCGTCGGATTTTCGTCGTTCATCGTTCGTGCGAACCTCGTACGATGAGATAACGATGAAGGATTATTTTAATGATTATTTAATTATTTTATTAAAAGTTATCATTAAAATATTATTATTTAATGGAAATAAAATCTTTTGGTAAGATTTCCCTAGATTCTTGGATTTTATTTTGGAAAATATTAAAGATGAATTTGGAAATAAGATTTGAATATATCTTTTATGGATTTTATGTATTATATAAGATTTGATTTAATATCAAATCATGGATTATAGATTCTTTCCTTATTCATTGGATTTATATGGATTTTATTCCTAGATGAATCCTAGTTATATTTGGAAAATAATAATCTAAATTTTATCTATATCCTATGGATTTATATGGATTTATTCCAAGACAAATCCTAGTTGGATTTAGATAATAATAATATTATTTTATTCTTATCCTATGAATATAAATGAATTTATTCATAGATAAATTCTAGATGGATTTGGATAGTGATAATATAATATTTTAATCTTATCTTATAGATTTATATGGATTTGTTCCTATATAAATCTTAGATGGATTTGAATAATTATAATATAATATTATCTAATTCTATGGATTTATATGGATTTACTCCAAGAATAAATCCTAGATGGATTAGGATCAGGATTAATATTAATATTAATTTATTTTATCCTATGGATTTGAATAGATTTAAGACAAATCCTAGATGGATTAAAATAAGTATTAATCCATGATTATCCTTATATTTTGGATTTATATCCTAGATAGATTAGGATAAAGATAATATATAAGAATATCTGTATTTAATTGGATTTAGACAAATTAATTTATCAAAGAAATCCTAAGTAATATTTGATATATTCTAGACGTCTATTCTAAATAGAATTAAGATTTGTATAAATATTGGTTGATTGGATTTTATTTATCGTATGGATTATGATGGAAACGTTTCTATCTAGTAATATCCTAGAACGATTTAAATAATGATAATCCTAGATCAACGTTATCTTGAATTGAAGGATTTGATTTTATCGAAATAAAATCTAGAATGATCCTAAATAGATTTAGATAGTTAACACTATCTTGATAAATCCTAAATGAATTTGGATAATAATTATCCAAGATAAAACATAATTATTTAATTGATTCTCCCTTGACTAGATTAAATAATTGTCATTAATTATCCAGTGTGTTTAAATGTCATGCATTAAATGGCTTTATCTGTTTATTTGGTATTTATCTTTGTAAGTGGATTATCTGTTTTATCTGCTCATGCGATAATTATGCAAAAACCATATAAATATCTAAGCGATAATTACAAAAAGTGCGTTGTATATGGTCTCCATCAATTGGTCTGCAATTTATGAAGCTTTTTTCTAATATTACCGCCACCTGCTCTGTGGGGACAATAATCCTAAGAAATAGTGAGTTCATAAGGCGGACTTCTCAAATATAAATAGTATGAACTAGAATGTGGTTTCCAATATTATCGCCACCTGCTCTGTGGGGACAATAATCCTAAGAAACTACGAGATTCAGAAGTTCACACAGAATTTATGAGATAGCTTGATCTTGTTAGCAGCACATGAGCATTGTTATGGGAGTGTGTTGTAGAAATGAGACTCTGTAATGCTAAATTCGGTGGTCTTGCTTAGGAAACATTAGGCGGCCATGCTACTTTATGGTCTCTGGACTATTCGTCGATGATTGTGACCAGTAAAATTGTAAGATTTTAATGCGTATTGACCTCCTCTAGGGGATACAAAATTTTAATTTTACAGTTGCAAGATACATAATTGTTTTGTGGTTATTTGCGATTATGTATTGAGCATAAGTATGTGATAATAAGTTTATATGCCAAATCTTCATTATGTCGTTCATATTTTGTCTGCGATCCTTAAAGAAATGAACTTGAATGCCAAAATTATGTAGACTGGAAATGAAAAATGGATAAGATTCTCATCGCTAAAACTTGGAGTTTATACTCACTGATTCATGTCCTCCATTTCCTCGACATAATTCCACGAAGATTGTTCGAGAATGCATCTTGCATGTACTTGACAAGTTCTTTGAGGAATTAGGTCAAGCTATTTTCTTTTAAGTAGCACGACAAGTCTTGGTTAGTGACGATGAAAGATGGATGTCAATAGAATTTGTCAAGATGATTCGATTGAAATATCCTAGAGGGACAGAATGTTTTGAGGAATCTTTTGATCACTCAAATAGTTTTCTGACTCAAGTCATCGCCTAAAGTAATAAGAAATGACTACAAGAAGGTTTAACTGAAAAGTAGAAAACCTTCAGAATATTAGTCGTTATATTACTGTTAGAGGAAAGTAACATGATAGATGACGAATTCATGAAGGCTGCATTTTTCCTAAGTCCTAGTTCATTTGAACAAAAGACTTAGATATGGAAATGGGAGAGCCTGAATTGTCATCAAAGTTTGTCTGAAGCGAGTGAAGATGTTTTGTAAGTTGGACTGACCTCTTTTAAAGAAGGACAATGGCTTACATGGAAATGCAACTTCTAAGTAAGAGATCTTGATCCAGTTAGGTTTTTGTTGCAGTGGGAGCTATTTTTGCTCAATTATTGTTTTATGGTTGATGTTTAAGGCATCATAGTATTGAAACGATACAAATGCAACAAGATTGAGTATGAAACAACACATCAACTTCTTAAACAATGAATGATAAAGTATTTATGGCTCTTAGTCTTAAGGCCAAGAAAATACTTAGCTATTGTTCAGACTGATCCAGACCATCAAGATTTTAACTATTTGTTTGTTAAATAGCTTGAAAGTCGAGAATGTCTGTTTGATGCACTATAAGTGAGAATCATTCGATCCAGATCGCTTACAGAAGTGCAACATAGAAAGACTAGCAAGTCTTAATGGTTTACACCATAAGGAGACAAGCAATGGGTTATGATCAGTAGTGGGAGCCTAACCTCCATTGACAAATCCAAGCGTCCTTCTGAAGAATGAGATAGTTATGTCAGAAGGAATCGACGTCTATCTAAGACAAGTTTGATTAAGTGATGAGTTGTACTCATGAAAATCTTATCATTGATGGGATAAGTGTTAGATATAACGAGATACACCTTAAAGAAACTACCATCATCAGTACCTTCTACAAAACACGAGTTGTGGACTAGAGCGACCCTAGTCTAGCACATCTCAAGGTGTAATGTTGTTGCAATACATCTTGGAAAGGTATCCAAGTAATTGGAGTTGAGTACTGATCAGACATCTTTTAAGGTTGTCCCAAATGATGTAAGATTATAAGTTCTATAATCTTCAAAGATAGAACTCTTGTTTGAAGATCAAGAGAGGAACTAAAAGCCTAACAGCGTGATAACTCTCAGGACAAAGAGAGATATCAAATTTTCCACATTACCAAAGAGTCATACCATTTGAAGCTTATGCACTAATAAAATCAACTTCAACACCTAAGATTTTTAGAACCATGTCATAGTGGGAGCGTTCCTAGGAACATAACAAGTTCATGGGTCTATTCTATCCGGAAAAACTATCATTTTATACGGTAAACCTATCATTTATAAGCCAAAAGTATCATCTTAACTACCAATCATTGGCTTCAAAGCATCATTACAAACAGGAATGTACATAACTACATATCAGTAAATGTATCAATTTATTAACTCTGAGTATCATTATATCCGTCAAAATTATCATTTTATGTTGTAAACCTAACATTTATAAGCCAAAAGTATCATTTTATCAACTTAAAGTATCATTCTATCATTCAGAAATATCATTTTATCGGCTGCAAGTATCATTTTGTAATTTTATAGGATAGAAATATCATTTTATCTATTGCGAGTAACATTTAACATTTTATAGACTCAGAATCTCATTCTATCCGGTAAAACTATCATTTTATACAGTAAACCTAACATTTATAAGCCAGAAGTATCTCCTTAACTACCAAGAATGTAAAACCTACATATCAATAAAAGTATCATTTTATCAACTCAGTGTATCATTCTATCAGTCAATACTATCATTTTATGCAGTAAATCTAACATTTATAAACAAAAGTATCATTTTATCAACTCAAAGTATCATTCTATCAGTCAGAAATATCGTTTTATCGGCTGCAAGTATCATTTTGTCATTTTATAGGTTAGAAATATGATTTTATCTACTGCGAGTAACATTTATCATTTTATAAACTCAGAGTATCATTCTATCCGGCAAAACTATCATTTTATATAGTAAACCTAACATTTATAAGCCAAAAGTATCATTTTATCAACTTAAAGTATCATTCTATCCGGCAAAACTATCATTTTATCATTTTTATGTCATTTTATCAGCTTATATGCCATTTCTTCAGCTTATATATCATTTTATAAGGTTAGATTATCATTTTATCAGTTAAAATTTCATTTTATGACGAATTAATCATTTTATAAACAAAAAGTATCATTTTATCAATTCAAAGTATCGTTCTATCAGTCAGAAATATCATTTTATCGGCTCAGAGTATCATTCTATCCGGCAAAACTATGATTTTGTCAACTCAGAGTATCATTCTATCGGCCAAAGTATCATTTTATCAACTCAGAGTATCATTCTATCAGTCAAAACTATCATTTTATGCAGTAAATCAAACATTTATAAGCAAAAGTATCATTTTATCAACTCAAAGTATCATTCTATCAGTCAGTAATATCATTTTATCGGATGCAAGTATCATTTTGTCATTTTATCTGGCAAAACTATGATTTTGTCAACTCAGAGTATCACTCTATCGGCAAAAGTATCATTTTATCAACTCAGAGTATCATTCTATCCGGCAAAACTATCATTTTATCATTTTTATGTCATTTTATCAGCTTATATGTCATTTCTTCAGCTTATATATCATTTTATAAGGTTAGATTATCATTTTATCAGGTGAAAGTTTCATTTTATGACGAATGTATCATTTTATCAATTCAAAGTATCATTCTATCAGTCAGAAATATCATTTTATCGGCTGCATGTATCATTTTGTCATTTTATTGGATAGAAATATCATTTTATCTGCTGCGAGTACCATTTATCATTTTATAAACTCAGAGTATCATTCTATCCGGCAAAACTATCATTTTGTCAACTCAGAGTATCAATCTATCGGCAAAAGTATCATTTTATAACACTGAGTATCATTCTATCAAGCAAAACTATCATTTTATCAAGTAAACCTAACATTTATAAGCCAAAGTATCATCTTAACTACCAATTATTGGCTTCAAAGCATCATCAAAAACAAGAATGTACATACCTACAAATCAGTAAAAGTATCATTTTATCAAGCAAAACACATCACTCTTATTCGGATTTTACTTCACTCTTGTTCACAAAACACTAGTTCCTTATTCAGTGAAGTAAATAGATACAACACAACAGTGAATTAAATAGTAAACAAGATATTAATGTACAATAAGTACTTGCTATTGAATTTAAATGAAGTTTTCTACAATAGTTTATGAACGTTTGAAGTTTACAATCATTTTTTCCACATCTGTGTTATTTGTTTTCCCATATTCTTCATAATGCTTTGATGCTAGTGACAAGATATTCAATGCCTCATGGTTTTTTTCCGACAATAATAATGCGCTGCAATACTTTGCTCTCAGTCTTTGGAGTATTCCCTTGCTTCTTGCAGTTAATCCACAATTCCAATCTTGTTCACGCCTACCATAATAACATTCCAAATGTCGCATCAAAAAAACTCCACAATCTTCTACATTTGATGTTGTTCTCCAAGGCATTTTGAGCCTTACTATGCTCGCATACTTTATTGATTTGCTTTGGTTGTGATACCCCATTTTTGTCAAAAAATGACAAAAAAACAATCTCTGCAATATATCATTATGAATATCAGATGTAGTTCACTATAAAGAGTGCTATACTTCACTGTAATCACAAAAATACTTCACTATATATCATGTATACTTACCACATTTCCAAGTATGCCACCATATTTGATTAATACGTCCTCATCGTCAGCATTCTTCGAATTGTCAATCACCACTATACTTTTAGTACTAAATCTGAAGCATATGGTATAGTAATGTTCTACAGTACATATTGGAAAGAACACCTACATAGATAATAATAATAATTTTAGAATAAAAACAATTAGTAATATAACAAAGAATCAATTGTGTTTAGTATTACCAAATCTACATCGTCCCATTTGAAATACGGAATTTGTTCAACCTCAGTTTGTAAATTGTCACAGAATCTATCAAATAGAGTCATGAGGTCAACCCCCTAAGGCCGGTCAACAATTGTATACAGCTGAAAGATGAGACAAGTCAAATCTGGATGGAAATTATTGAAAATGATAGGTTCTGGGAATAAAATGATAGTTTCGGTGGGTAAAAATTAATTATTAAACTGATAAACTACTAGTTGCACTTGATATAATTAGTTGCACTTGATAAAATGATGGTTTCAAGGGATAAAATAAAATGATAGTTTCTGGGGATAAAATGATACTTTGACTTTATAATGACATAAATCGTTTAACACACTGAAATCTTTTGTGTATTAGAGAGAGAAACTTCCTGATGCTGTTGCTGATGAAGATGATAGACAAGCATATATATAATCATGCTTTAAATGAACATATACCATGCAATTTATTTTCAAAATTTATATTTATTCTTACGGAATGAGTATGTTGTGAAAAAAAGGCGCCTTGATGAAGATAGAGCCATTATCCTTCCATATTATTCAAATAAGATGATATTCTTCCCCGAGGTGCACTTAATAAAGTATGTAGATATTTCCATTGTGGGGAAGGTTGCCGGTGCTTCAAACCGTCGCGGTTGTCTTTCTCTTGAATCTAACTGTGATTTTCTCTGAGATTCGTCTTCCCTCTACCGAGCCACCACCCCAACCCCCCCGTTTGTCATTATCTTTTTTATTTTTTCTTTTTCCTTTTCCCCTGGGCAATTGTTGAAATTGATGAGTAGTTGTTATGTCCCTTTTCGACTAATTAACGAAAACATGGTTATTGGAGCCGGGGCTGTCTCCACAGCATATATGAAAGGAAAAAACTAATGCATGGTCTCAAGGTAAAAAAAAGAATTTGTCTTTGTTATGATTTGGAATTAGAAAGTTCTTTCTACAGTTTTAATCTACTGATTATTAGTTTTCTGCAGATGTGAAGGTAGCAGTGAAAAACAAAGTTCCTCTTGTAAGGTCGTTGACTTGAGCTGTGTTACATTCTGTATTGAAACAAGTAACACAGCGACCATACCTAAGGTTCACGAGGAATATGTTCCCTCATTTTTTGGAGGTAAGTTAGAAGCATAATCTGTTTTCTCTCAACCATGCATATTTATTTTGTTTTTTTTCAATTAATTACTTCTTTAAACACCTGATATTGATCATTGAATCAAATATGTCTCGGAATCTCAATTGTTTGTAATGAGTAACTCCGTTGTAAAAAACTTTATATTCCACTGTTCCACAAAGAAATATGTCAGAGATGACTGATGAATTAATAAAATATCTTATTCTTCACTTCTAGATTTTGCGTAGCTAAAAGTACATTGTTGCAAAACATTATCAATTTTTTATGCTAGGAGATATTCTAATAGGAACTTTGGGATTCTTTATGCCAGATGAACATGAGAGATCTTGAAGTTAATAGTTCTCATTTAGCTTCTTTTCATGGAAGCAGATCTTCTAATACTTGTATATTATCTAAATCCGATGCATGCAGTGGTCTAGGCAACTGGTATGCTGTTTTATCTTATGATGCATCTGGCGTCTATGCCTCCACCCATGGGCAAGGAGCTGTATGGGAGCTCCTCCCTTTTTGGAAAATGAATGTTCACTGCTTAGGGATGTATTAGGGTGAGATAATCTCTGGATTTTATTTTAATTTTGCTCTGTATATGCTGCTGATTAGTAGCTTCCCAAAGCATATTTTGGTTTCTTTTGCACTAAGAAAGTTACTTAAAAGGGCTATACTAGTACATTAAACTTTCCTTGTTTAATTTGCCGGTTAAGAAATATATTATTAAAATCAGAGGAAGAGCTGCCGAGGAACGACATTCTGAACTTGTGGTGAAGGCATTTACGTAACGTTAAGAAAACCATCGGGAAGGTTAAAGTTCAAGGTGTATAAGTGGTATTGCAAGAAAATTGTTTTCTGCTTCTTGTGCATGGCTTGTATTTAACTGTACAAAGTTTTTCTATTATTTTTCAGTTCGTAAAGTGAAAATGGGGACGGAGCAAACCCACTGGTTGCATGTTTACATCTTTAAAGTCTTCATCCACGGTGAAGCTGGAAACATTTCAGCAAGGTTATCAAATGTTAAATTGGTTGTTTCATCCAACAGAAAAAAAAAGGAAAAAAAAAAGAAAAAAAGGAAAAAAAAGGAAAAAAAGAAAAGAAAAAAAGCTGATATTGTAAGAGGCTCTCTGTATGCATAGAAGCGTTGCACACTTAATTGTTGGGACTCGTAGATAATGGAGAGAAGTACCCAAGCTCATAAAGTGCATCAACTTATGAATTGGTGCAAGGTATGCAGGTTTCTTACATTCATTCATTCTATCATATATCAATATGGATTCTTGTTTCTCATTCATCTAACTTCTACTCGAATTGTATATCTTGTTTTTGATTGCAGAATCATATTCTTGTTTGTTGAGATTGAAAAGTTCACCCGAAGAGGATGCATTGGGAATGTAACCGGTATCTGGTGAATCTCGTGTCTTTTATGTTTTGTGTCTCATTCTACTTCTAGGTCATATGTTTGGCAGATCATTGATAAGTGAATTATACTGCTCTTGACATGCAGCTTGCCAGATGGATTTGGAGATGATCTGATAATCGAAGTCCAGATTCGAAGGGAAAGTATTGCGGGCATGCTCTTGTTCAGGTGGCTGACATTCTGATGAATCGGTACTTGATCTTGAGATGCATACACAAAGCTCAGGTATCATGAATGTGCATTGCTGGTTACCTGGAATGGCTATATATGTTTCCACAATTGTTAAATGCATTCTTGCTTTTCGATCTTTTAGATACCTTTCATACGTTATTGATATCTCCACCAGCAACAGTAGATTATCTTGATTTGGTGCACGACATTCTGCTGCCAGTGGTAATCAAGACAAAAGTAAGCTCACATTGAGTCACTAAGTGGTAGGTCGTTATGTGGCAAGTTGTCGTTTTGTTATCATTTTTACATTTCCTGGTTATTGTATGATAGTATCTAATTTAATGTCTTGATTGTTTTTCCTGATCAGGCCCGTTTTCTGGGAGAAGTTTCTGTTCAAATTGAGCAGATATTCACTCTAATCTTCGAGAATTTCAAGTAACTTGATGAATCATCGATGTCGGGTATTAAAGATGTATTCGGACCTGCAACAGGATTGGCTGCACCTGCACTTGATCCAGCTTTGAAGCTCTACAAATGGTTGCATGACATTCTTTCCCCGAGGTGCACTTAAAGCTATGTAGATATTTCCATGTGGAAGGTGCCGGTGCTCAAACCGTCGCCTCTTTGTCTTTCTCTTTTGAATATAACTGTGATGTTTCTCTGCAGATTGCTGCGAGAAAAAGGTCAATCAGGCACTTGTTTGAAATTGATGAGTTCTTTTCGACTAATAACGAAAACATGTTATTGGATCCCGTGGCTGTCTCCACAGCATATATGAAAGGAAAAACTATTGCATGGGTCTCAAGGTAAAAAGAAGAAATTTTCTTTATTATGATTTGGAATTAGAAAGTTCTTTCTACAGTTTTAATCTTACTGATTATTAGTTTTCTGCAGATGTGAAGGTAGCCGTGAAAAACTAGTTCCTCTTGTAAGGTCGTTGACTTGAGCTGTGTTACATTCTGTATTGAAACAAGTAACACAGCGACCATACCTAAGATTCACGAGGAATATGTTTTCTTTTATTTTTGGAGGTAAGTTAGAAGCATAATCTGTTTCTCTCAACCATGCATATTTATTTTGATTTTTTCAATCAATTACTTCTTTAACACCTGATATTGATCATTGAATCAAAATATGTCTCGGAATCTCAATTGTTTGTAATGAGTAACTCTGTTGTAAAAAAACTTTATATTCCACTGTTCCACAAAGAAATATGTCAGAGATGACTGATGAATTAATAAAATATCTTTTTCTTCACTTCTAGATTTTGCGTAGCTATAAGTACATTGTTGCAAAAACCATTATCAATTTTTTATGATAGGAGATATTCTAATAGGAAATTTGGGATTCTTTATGCCTGATAAACATGAGAGATCTTGAAGTTAATAGTTCTCATTTAGCTTCTTTTCATGGAAGCAGATCTTCTAATACTTGTTTTATCATCTAAATCCGATGTAGTGGTCTAGGCAACTGGTATGCTGTTTTATCTTATGATGCATCTGTGCTTCTAAGCCTCCACTCATGGGCAGGAGCTGTATGGGAGCTCTCCCCCTTTTTGGAAAATGAATGTTCACTGCTGAGGGATGTATTAGGGTGAGATAATCTCTGTATTTTATTTTTAATTTTCTGCTGTATATGCTGCTGATTAGTTAGCTTCCAAAGCATATTTTGGTTTCTTTTGCACTAAAGAAAGATACTTAAAAGGGTATATCTGATACATTAACTTTCTTTGTTAAATTTGCAGGTTAAGAAATATATTATTATAATTAGAGGAAGAGCTGACGAGGAAAGATCATTCTGAACTTGTGGTGAAGGCGCTTACGTAACATCTAGGAAAAACATCGGGAAGGTTAAAGTTCAAGGTGTATAAGTGGTATTGCAAGAAAATTGTTTTCTGCTTCTTGTGCTTGGCTTGTATTTAACTGTACAAAGTTTTTCTATTATTTTTCAGTTTGTAAAGTGAAAATGGGGACGGAGCAACCCACTGGTTGCATGTTTACATCTTTAAAGTCTTCATCCACGTTGAAGCTGGAAACATTTCAGCAAAGGTTATCAAATGTGAAATTGGTTGTTTCATCAGACAAAAGAAAAAAAGAAAAAAAGGAAAAAAAAAAAAAAAAAACAAAAAAAAAGGAAAAAAAAGGAAAGAAAAATAGCTGACATTGTAAGAGGCTCTCTATATTCCATAGAAGCGTTGCACACTTAATTGTTGGGACTCGTAGATACTTGAGAGAAGTACCCAAGCTCATAAATTGCATCAACTTATGAATTGGTGCAAGGTATACAGGTTTCTTACATTCATTCATTCATTCATATATCAATATGGATTCTTGTTTCTCATTCAATCTAACTTCTACTCGGATTGTATATTTGTTTTGATTGCAGAATCATATTCTTGTTTGTTGAGATTGAAAAGTTCGCCCGAAGAGGATGCATTGGGAATGCAACCGGTATCTGGTGAATCTCTTGTCTTTTTATGTTTTGTGTCTCATTCTACTTCTAGGTCTTATGTTTGGCAGATCATTGATAAGTGAATTATACTGCTCTTGACCTGCAGCTTGCCAGATGGATTTGGAGATGATCTGATAATCGAAGTCCATGATTCGAAGGAAAGTATTGCGGGCATGCTCGTGTTCAGGTGGCTGACATTTCTGATGAATCGGTGCTTGATCTTGACCTCATCTTTGGTTTTCTATTATTTTTGAAACAGATCCGTGTGTGTGTCAAGGGGTCAAGTTTTTCTGCTTGTTTGATGCAGGGGAATAAGCATTGTCAGTGTGTTATATCTCGGGAACCAGAGCATGAAAAGCTGGGAAAAATACAGCTATACATCAACTATTCAACCACTGCAGATGAAAGTAGTTGCAAGGTATGCAGATGAATATAGTTACAAGATATATGCAGATGTTTTATAGTTCATGCTTAACGCCTATTTCGTACAATATCAAGATTCCATCCTTCGGGGAGAGTGGCATGACTAACTAGTGTTATGTCTAGTGCATATACATCTGTAGCAGAAACTATAGCTTACGACTATGTTTTGGAGACTGCGATGAGAGGCCAACAGTTTCAGCAAAGAAACTTGTTGCTACATGGTTCGTGGAAATGGTTGGTGGATGAATTTGCATCTCTTTTGGCGTTTTAGATGCTTACACAAAGCTCAGGTACCATGATTATGCATTGCTGGTTACCTGGAACGGCTATATATGTTTCCACTATTGTAAAATGCATTCTTGCTTGTCGATTGTTTAGATACCTTTCATACGTTATGGATTTCTCCACACCAACAACAGATTTTCTTGACGTTGTGCACGACTTTCTGATTGAATGCCTTGATTGTTTTACTGATCAGGTCCATTTTTGGGAGAAGTTTATGTTCAAATTGAGCAGATACACACTTTGGTCTTTGAGAATTATCAGGCACTTGATGAATCATCCACCAGATGAATGTTAAAGATGTATTCGGCACTGCAACAGGATTGGCTGCACCTGCACTTGATCCTTGGCTGTCTCCACAGCATATATGAAAGGAAAAACTAATGCATGGGTCTCAAGGTAAAAAGAAGAATTTGTCTTTATTATGGTTTGGAATTCGAAAGTTCTTTCTACAGTTTTAATCTTACTGATTATTAGTTTTCTGCAGATGTGAAGGTAGCAGTGAAAAACAAAGTTCCTCTTGTAAGGTCATTGACTTGAGCTGTGTTACATTCTGTATTGAAACAAGTAACACAGCGACCATACCTAAGGTTCACGGGGAATATATTCCCTCATTTATTTTGGAGGTAAGTTAGAAGCATAATCCTGTTTCTCTCAACCATGCATATTATTTTGATTTTTTTCAATCAATTACTTCTTTAACACCTGATATTGATCATTGAATCAAAATATGTCTCGGAATCTCAATTGTTTGTAATGAGTAACTCCGTTGTTAAAAAAACTTTATATTCCACTGTTCCACAAAGAAATATGTCAGAGATGACTGATGAATTAATAAAATATCTTTTTCTTCACTTTCTATATTTTGCGTAGCTATAAGTACATTGTTGCAAAAAGCATTATCAATTTTTTATGCTAGGAGATATTCTAATAGGAACTTTGGGATTCTTTATGCCAGATGAACATGAGAGATCTTGAAGTTAATAGTTCTCATTTAGCTTCTTTTCATGGAAGCAGACTCTTCTAATACTTGTATATTATCTATATCCGATGCAGTGGTCTAGGCAACTGGTATGCTGTTTTATCTTATGATGCATCTGTGCGTCTATGCCTCCACTCATGGGCAAGGAGCTGTATGGGAGCTCCTCCCTTTTGGAAATGAATGTTCACTGCTGAGGGATGTATTAGGGTTGAGATAATCTCTGGATTTTATTTTTAATTTTCTGCTGCATATGCTGATTAGTTAGCTTCCAAAGCATATTTTGGTTTCTTTTGCACTAAAGAAAGATACTTAAAAGGGTATATCTGATACATTAACTTTCCTTGTTAAATTTGCAGGTTAAGAAATATATTATTAAAATCAGAGGAAGAGCTGGAAACATCTTTAAAGTCTTCATCCACGGTTAAGCTGGAAACATTCAGTAAAGGTTATCAAATGTGAAATTGGTTGTTTCATCCAATAGAAAAAAAAGAAAGAAAAAAGGAAATAAAAAGAAAAAAAGGAAAAAAAAAAAAGAAAAGAAAAAAGGACATTGTAAGATGCTCTCTATATTGCATAGAAGCGTTGCACACTTAATTGTTGGGACTCGTAGATACTTGAGAGAAGTACCCAAGCTCATAAAGTGCATCAACTTATGAGTTGGTGCAAGGTATGCAGGTTTCTTACATTCATTCATTCATTCATTCATATATCAATATGGATTCTTGTTTCTCATTCAATCTAACTTCTACTCGGATTGTATATCTTGTTTTTTGATTGCAGAATCATATTCATGTTTGTTTGAGATTGAAAAGTTCACCCGAAGAGGATGCATTGGGAATGTAACCGGTATCTGGTGAATCTCGTGTCTTTTATGTTTTGTGTCTCATTCTACTTCTAGGTCATATGTTTTGGCAGATCATTGATAAGTGAATTATACCGCTCTTGACATGCAGCTTGCCAGATGGATTTGGAGATGATCTGATAATCGAAGTCCATGATTCGAAGGGAAAGTATTTGCGGGCATGCTCGTGTTCAGGTGGCTGACATTTCTGATGAATCGGTGCTTGATCTTGACCTCTTTCTATTATTTTTGAAACAGATCCGTGTGTGTCAAGGGGTCAAGTTTTTCTGCTTGTTTGATGCAGGGGAATAAGCATTGTCAGTGTGTTATATCTCGGGAACCAGAGCAAGAAAAAGCTGGGAAAAATACAGCTATACATCAACTATTCAACCACTGCAGATGAAAGTAGTTGCAAGGTATGCAGATGAATATAGTTACAAGATATATGCAGATGTTTTATAGTTCATGCTTAACGCCTATTTCGTACAATATCAAGATTCCATCCTTCGGGGAGAGTGGCATGACTAACTATGTGTTATGTCTAGTGCATATACATCTGTAGCAGAAACTATAGCTTACGACTATGTTTTGGAGACTGCGATGAGAGGCCAACAGTTTCAGCAAAGAAGAAACTTGTTGCTACATGGTTCGTGGAAATGGTTGGTGGATGAATTTGCATCTCTTTTGGCGTTTTAGATGCTTACACAAAGCTCAGGTACCATGATTATGCATTGCTGGTTACCTGGAACGGCTATATATGTTTCCACTATTGTAAAATGCATTCTTGCTTGTCGATTGTTTAGATACCTTTCATACGTTATGGATTTCTCCACACCAACAACAGATTTTCTTGACGTTGTGCACGACTTTCTGATTGAATGCCTTGATTGTTTTACTGATCAGGTCCATTTTTGGAGAAGTTTATGTTCAAATTGAGCAGATACACACTTTGGTCTTTGAGAATTATCAGGCACTTGATGAATCATCCACCAGATGAATGTTAAAGATGTATTCGGCACTGCAACAGGATTGGCTGCACCTGCACTTGATCCCTTGGCTGCTCCACAGCATATATGAAAGGAAAAACTAATGCATGGGTCTCAAGGTAAAAAAGAAGAATTTGTCTTTATTATGGTTTGGAATTCGAAAGTTCTCTCTACAGTTTTAATCTTACTGATTATTAGTTTTCTGCAGATGTGAAGGTAGCAGTGAAAAACAAAGTTCCTCTTGTAAGGTCATTGACTTGAGCTGTGTTACATTCTGTATTGAAACAAGTAACACAGGGACCATACCTAAGGTTCACGGGGAATATATTCCCTCATTTATTTTGGAGGTAAGTTAGAAGCATAATCTGTTTCTCTCAACCATGCATATTTATTTTGATTTTTTTCAATCAATTACTTCTTTAACACCTGATATTTATCATTGAATCAAAATATGTCTCGGAATCTCAATTGTTTGTAATGAGTAACTCCGTTGTAAAAAACTTTATATTCCACTGTTCCACAAAGAAATATGTCAGAGATGACTGATGAATTAATAAAATATCTTTTTCTTCACTTCTAGATTTTGCGTAGCTATAAGTACATTGTTGCAAAAAGCATTATCAATTTTTTATGCTAGGATATATTCTAATAGGAACTTTGGGATTCTTTATGCCAGATGAACATGAGAGATCTTGAAGTTAATAGTTCTCATTTAGCTTCTTTTCATGGAAGCAGATCTTCTAATACTTGTATATTATCTAAATCCGATGCAGTGGTCTAGGCAAATGGTATGCTGTTTTATCTTATGATGCATCTGTGCGTCTATGCCTCCACTCATGGGCAAGGAGCTGTATGGGAGCTCCTCCCTTTTATGAAAATGAATGTTCACTGCTGAGGGATGTATTAGGGTGAGATAATCTCTGGATTTTATTTTTAATTTTCTGCTGCATATGCTGATTAGGTAGCTTCCAAAGCATATTTTGGTTTCTTTGCACTAAAGAAAGATACTTAAAAGGGTATATCTGATACATTAATTTTCCTTGTTAAATTTGCAGGTTAAGAAATATATTACTAAAATCAGAGGAAGAGCTGGAAACATCTTTAAAGTCTTCATCCACGGTTTAAGCTGGAAACATTTCAGTAAAGGTTTTCAAATGTGAAATTGGTTGTTTCATCCAATAGAAAAAAAAGAAAAAAAGGAAATAAAAAGAAAAAAGGAAAAAAAAAGAAAGAAAAAAAGCTGACATTGTAAGATGCTCTCTATATTGCATAGAAACGTTGCACACTTAATTGTTGGGGACTCGTAGATACTTGAGAGAAGTACCCAAGCTCATAAAGTGCATCAACTTATGAGTTGGTGCAAGGTATGCAGGTTTCTTACATTCATTCATTCATTCATATATCAATATGGATTCTTGTTTCTCATTCAATCTAACTTCTACTCGGATTGTATATCTTGTTTTTTGATTTCAGAGTCATATTCATGTTTGTTGAGATTGAAAAGTTCACCCGAAGAGGATGCATTGGGAATGTAACCGGTATCTGGTGAATCTCGTGTATTTTTTGTTTTCTGTCTCATTCTACTTCTAGGTCATATGTTTGGCAGATCATTGATAAGTGAATTATACTGCTCTGACATGCAGCTTGCCAGATGGATTTGGAGATGATCTGATAATTGAAGTCCATGATTCGAAGGGAAAGTATTGCGGGCATGCTCGTGTTCAGGTGGCTGACATTTCTGATGAATCGGTGCTTGATCTTGACCTCATCTTTGGTTTTCTATTATTTTTGAAACAGATCCGTGTGTGTGTCAAGGGGTCAAGTTTTTCTGCTTGTTTTGATGCAGGGGAATAAGCATTGTCAGTGTTTTATATCTCGGGAACCAGAGCAAGAAAAAGCTGGGAAAAATACAGCTATACATCAAACTATTCAACCACTGCAGATGAAAGTAGTTGCAAGGTATGCAGATGAATATAGTTACAAGATATATGCAGATGTTTATAGTTCATGCTTAACGCCTATTTCGTACAAAATCAAGATTCCATCCTTCGGCGAGAGTGGCATGACTAACTATGTGTTATGTCTAGTACATCTACATGTGTAGCAGAAACTATAGCTTACGACTATGTTTTGGAGACTGCGATGAGAGGCCAACAGTTTCAGCAAAGAAACTTGTTGTTGCTACATGGTTCGTGGAAATGGTTGGTGGATGAATTTGCATCTCTTTTGGCGGTTTAGATGCATACACAAAGCTCAGGTACCATGAATGTGCATTGCTGGTTACCTGGAACGGCTATATATGTTTCCACAATTGTTAAATGCATTCTTGCTTTTCGATCTTTTAGATACCTTTCATACGTTATGGATATCTCCACAGCAACAGTAGATTATCTTGACGTTGTGCACGACTTTCTGATTGAATGCCTTGATTGTTTTACTGATCAGGTCCATTTTTTGGGAGAAGTTTATGTTCAAATTGAGCAGATACACACTTTGGTCTTTGAGAATTACCAGGCACTTGATGAATCATCCAGTTGATGAATATTAAAGATGTATTCGGACCTGCAACAGGATTGGCTGCACCTGCACTTGATCCAGCTTTGAAGCTCTACAAATGGTTGCATGATATTCTTTCCCCGAGGTGCGCTTAAAGCTATGTAGATATTTCCATGTGGGAAGGTGCCGGTGCTCAAACCTTCGTCTGTTTGTCTTTTCTCTTTGAATATAACTGTGATATTTCCATAGGTTCTTAGTGTAGGCCTATCATGGATAGTTTCTGCAGTGGACGACTTTGGTACTTTTCATATTAAGCTGAAGGTGCTCCAACTTATCGGTTTTAACATGCGTGATAATCATTTTCCAGGATTTAATTGACTTATGCAAGGACGTCGGTTTACAATCTAGTGCAGCTACACCTAGAAATGCAACAGTTTGTTAGTCAGGTGTTACATTTTTTAAACTCAGTCACTGGATGTGTTGCGAGGGAGCTTATTAGTGTGGTTTTACTGAAATCAAAATAGTCAAATCTGAAGAGGAATTAACTGTTTTTTTTCTCTTCTTGAAGATATACAGGGATTTCTGTCTTATGGGGATACATTTTTTAAAACTCAGCTTTCATATCTGGGGATGTGTTGGGAGGTGGCTTATTAGAGGGGTTTTATGGAAATCATAATAGTCAAATTTGAAAAAGAAGTAACTGTGTTTTTCTCTTCTCGAAGATATAAATTGATTTCTGTCCTATGATAAACTTGCTTTACTAAGTACTCTTGACGCCGAGTATGACAATAATCGGTACGATTAATTTTTTTGGGTGTGTAAATTTACAAATATTACCCTTTGCATGCATCTGCAGCTTTAAGAAGGTTGATAAAGTAACTGATTCTACATCAACTGCGGTGAGTGGTGGCATCACTGGCATGGATGGTCTTCCACGTTAAGATATCAGTGAAAAGACTACCCCCCCTGTTAAAAGGCTTAGAGGGTTCTGATTTGAAGGTTGGTTAAATGTAGTATATGTTTGTTAATCATCAAATCTATGAATGATTTATGAGGGTATGCTGTCAATCTGACTTTATCTTCTGTCTAGGTCCGCTTGGAATCTATTGAAAGTGTGACCAAAATTCTGGAAGAGGCGAACAAACCTATTCTGCCTGCTGGAACTGGTACGTTCAGTGAAAAATTTGAAACAACTATCAACTTTTGTATATGGAGTATATAATTATCTACATGATATGCCCTTTTATCTTTCTTGTTTTAGGAGATCTATTTGGAGCTCTAAAAGGGCGTCCACACGACAGTAACAACATTTTTTTTATTATTGCTACTTTGTCCACAATCGGTGCTCTTACGACTACAATGGACTGCCAGTTGAGAAGTCAGGCAAGGTACTCTCGTATAGTAGTAGTTATACTATTATTAAGAGTCTCTTGCGTTAACTATCTGTGAGTTACAATCCAAATATTATAAATACTTGGGATCCTTTAGATAATCTTGAAAACGTCAAAGACAATATTTGTACCTTTAAATCCCAATATTCAAACTCTTCTGTCATGTACATAGCTCCTGTGAGGCTTGATCATTTACATGAATGTGCCTCATGCAGGGCATTCTTTCAGATGCCTTGAAAAGCCTTGGCGACACAAAAAGCATATGCTTGAGTGTACAATGAGAGTACCAATGCTTGGTGCTGCTCATCTCGATAAAATGGCCTGTAGTCATTTTAGAAAATAGTGTTTTCGACCTCCTGCTTTGAGTATTGTTAACCTCACGCTTGCTGATGTCTTTAGCGTTTAGCTACCATATATTATTCTCTCAAACGCTGAAATAGGCATAGAAGGGTGTAGGGATCTTTTTAAATGGCTATCAAGAAGACAACTTGCTGGATTGGTGAGTTCCCTTGATGAAATAAAGCTGCTCAAACCCACTGCATCTGCTATCACGGTTTTTCATTATGCAAGGTTGTTATTCTGTAGGTAGCTGTGTATCAACTTATGTCTTAGGATATTTCTTGGTTGCCTTTCCAGGATAAATTAGCAGGTGGTTGTAAAGCGGCTGAAGCATGCTTTAATGAAATATTGAGAGGGTTTATGGACAAGAAACGGTATGAACATCCAAATTTTTGGTTACTTGATTGATGTTGGCCAACTCTTTTAGCTGCTAGGTGGCGCTAGACCTATCTTATATCTCTTCCCTTATATGTACCCAAAAATTTGAGATATATACAACATTTTGCTTTAGCTGTTATTAGCAAACGACTGAAGCCATATGGAGCTCTTCAAGGTATTATGCTACTTACATTTAACTCATTCATCTCCTAGTAAAAAAATATATTTATGTTTTTCCACTTTTCCATGTCATTATATTGATTTTTTTCGTGCCACATCCATTGCAGATAATTATGAATCTGGTAGATCTGTTTCGTCAAGGTCATCAGGTAAACAAATTTTTGTTCTTTTACTTATTTTAGTCTGTTGTTCTTGTAGATGTATTTGATTAAATAATTTACTTTTTTCCTTTTTGTAGGTACACCGGGTGCTTTTTTATATTGCAAATGCTAAACCAAGTTTTGGAAGATATCATCCTTTTAGGGGCGTGGTGGATGGAATGCTTTTACTTCATTTACTGTTGGCATTATGTTTTGTTTATTTTGTTAGATCTTAATAGGGGGCATTCTTTGGTGAAAATTATGCAGGTCATAGCAATTGCCACAACTGAAGGATTCAAGAATGAAGCTAAAAACATGCTAGTTGCATCTGGTGACATTGAACATACATATGTTCCAACTCAACATCTCATACGTCTAGTGTAGAGGCGAGGAGTCCTGCAACTGATTTAGTTCTACTTTCCCTGCTTTTGAATCTATGTTCTTTTACATCTACCGTCTTTGATTAAATCTATGTTCTTTTACATCTACCATCTTTGGATAGACAACGACGTGAAGAGGAGTTGAAAGGTAGGTTTTCCAAAAAGGGTTCTCTGCAATCTATGTTGAATCGACTAAACATGTTTTTGGAACTTATGTTTCTTTATTTAGGAATGGAAGTTGTCTTCTTATTTAATGAATGTCCATGGCCATAAAATTGCTTGCTATACCCATGTGATGAAAAATGGTTGATGTTATTTCCTCTAATTGCTTGGCGGGGGTACACATCTTTTCGTAAGGATGAAACTGAATCCTCTGGCATATGGCATTCGATGGGATGAGGTATATTCCAGAGTTAATTATTTTAGTTAGTGTAGAAACATTCCTGTCCTTGGTCTATGTGATTCTTAGTGTCTAAATTGTCCTCCCCCCCATGGCCTGCTTGCTATATAAAAATAGCAAAATCGTTAACATAAATACAAAAATAAAATACGGAGTGTGGAAGTACTCTGATGTTTTCCTTTTAGTATGATATGATCTAATATTGTGAACATTACGTCCTTCCCCTTTTCCTTCTTCTCTGTTTTAAATATGCATGCCACAGTTCTTGCCTTCTCAAAGCAGCCTTCACAGAGTTTCATACGTTTAATGTAATGAAGTGTTCATACTATCAGACTTATCTTCCTTTGATAACGACCTTCTCATCAAACATTAGGGGTAGTTCGTGGTCCACATATGGGAGATAGAATTAGAAATGTAATAGAAATGATATGGTATGGTCTAATCTTGTAAACATTACCCCCCTCCCCCTTTTCCTTCTCCTCTGCTTTAAATATGCATGCCATAATTCTTAACTTCTCAAAGCAGGTTATCTGAATTTTTATACGTTTGACATATCTTGCTTTGATCATGACCTTCGCATCTTGCTTTGGAACACCCCATACAGATATTTTGGCTAGGACTGTAAATGTGATTATCGAACCCTGTTCGAACAGGTATTGGATATGGGCCTCCTTACCCTTGGACAATGGGAATTCTTGGTTTCTTGCTGAGATTTATGCAATGCCGAAATTGAAGATGATCCTCAAATTTGAGATTGAGGTAATTCTATATTATTTGGTTGCTTCAGTTTTCTATTTTTATTCAATGGTACTATTGGAGGTTGATTTTGTAATCACGATAATAGTATGCTACACCTAGCCCTCATTCATACGGAACTTTGACCGGGGATGACAAGTGAGTTAGCTTAGGATATTCTGACCAGCTTCCTTATGCTCAAGGCCTTTTACAAGGACAATCAGAATATGCAGTTAGTCAAGTCTCTCCACATCCATCACACTTGTATTAAATACTTACTGACGATCTATTACTTTTGCAACAAACTTTTGTATTGTCACAGGTACAACAACTAATATTAAAAACCAAATGGTTGTCAATAAGAGGCTTTATACTATGGCTTCATTCCGGTTTCCATGGATAGACAACTGAAGAACTTTTCTTGTAGATATATTCCTTTCCAATGTGAATTTTTGACTAAAGAAGTTATGCTTTTTTAAATTACAGATTATGCAATGGAGCCTAGATAAACAACTAAAGAAATTGTCTTGAAGGTATATTTCTTTCCAATGTGAATTGATTACTAAAGAAGTCATGCGTTTTTACATGGCAGGACTATAATAGTATGTAGTGTTTGTAGTGTGTGCAGTACTTGCATGTGTATTTTATGTATGTGTGCATGTCATTTTTTTTTTGTGTATGTGGAGCGCGTGTATATTAATTTTATAAATAATATCTGTATAATGTCGTATAGTGTGTTGTGGAAATAGTGAGTGTATTGTGTATGTGCGCTAATAGTGCGTATTTTGTATATTGTATTGTGTGCAATATGTATTTTATGTAGAGTGTATGTATTTTGTGTATAATGTGTGGAGTATATGTATAGTGTAGTATGTGCATAGTAGTGTATTGTATAGCCTACATGTATTTTGCTCGTGTGTGTATGCGTGCAGTGTGTGCATTGTGTGTGTATTTTTTTAATGTGTGTGTAATGTGGGTAGTACATTTATAGTTTGTGGTTTGTAATTGTGTGTTGTGTTTTGTGTGTGTATGTTAAATGTGTGTATTTTGTGTCTTTTTAATGTGTTTATTTTATGTAAAGTATGTAATATAGTGTCTTGTATTTTGGGGTAGTGTATATTGTATAGTGTGTTTTGTGTGTAATGTGTATTTGTATCCGGTACATATATTTTGTGTTAGTATGTATTTATGTATATTGTATAGTGTGTTTTGTGTATGCGTGTGTAATTTGTCCGTATTTTATGTAGTTGTCGAGAGTAGTATCTGGATTTCGTGTATATGCGTGTTTGTTGTGCATGCATTTTGTGTAAATATTACAATGTGTGTATATGCATGCATGTATTTTTTTTCATTTTGTTATTTTTTCATATAATGTGTGTAACGTGTATTGTTTATAGCGTGTATAACCTGTATTTGTTTATAGTGTATTGTGTGTACATCGTGCTATGTGCTTTATAGTTTACCGTGTGTACATCGTACTATGTGCAGTGCATGTATTTTATGTGTATGGTATGTATAGTGTATTTATTTCATTTGTTTTGTGTATAGTATGTGTATTGTGTATAGTGTGTATTTATATTTTGTGCAATGTAAGCAGTGTATTTTTTTTTGTTGTGTGTATGTGTGCAGTGTTTGTATTTTGTGTATAATAAATTTGCCTACGTGTGCATAATTTTTGTTTATATTGTGCTTGAATAGGATGTGTGGTGTGTGCATTGTATATATATTTGTGGATAGGTGTGTAGCGCAATGTTTGTATTTTGTATAGTGTGTATTGTGTGCGTTTGTAGTGTGGATTTTGTGGATTATTTGTATTTTTCCTATGAAGTATGCATTGTGTGTATTTTGTGGTAAGTGTGTGTAATTTGTGTTTAATGTGTGTATTTTGTCCGGGGATGTGTATAGTGTCTGTTTTTATATTTTGTATATAGTGTGTATTTTATGCAATGTATGTATTTTGATTAGTTGTGTTGTGTGCAATGTATGTAGTGTGGAGTGTGTGGATTGTGTGTATAAAGTGTGCATTATGTTTATTTTGTGGGAAGTGTGTTTATTCTGTGTATGTAGTATGTTTATATTGTGTTTAATGTATGTATTTTATTTATTAAGTGTGTATTTTATGTTTAGTGTATACTGTGTGTTCTTTATATATATTTGTTTATATTTTGTATATTGTGTATTTTATGCAATGTATGTATTTTGTATAGTGTGTATAAACTGTGCATTGTGTGTATGTGTGTGAAGTGTGTATTTTTCGTTTAATGTGTGTATTTTGACTAGGGATGTGTATAGTATGTGTATTTTATGCAATGTATGTATTTTGAATAGTGTGTATTGTGTAGATTATATGTACTTTGTGTATAAATTGTGCATTTGTGTGTATGTGTGTGGAAGTGTGTATTTTATTATTAATGTTTGTATTTTGATTGAGGATGTGTATATTGTGTATTTATATTTTGTATAGATTGTGAAGTGTGTGTATTTTGTGTTTAATGTGTGTATTTTATTATTAATGTTTGTATTTTGTGATTAGTTTGTGTGTATGAGTGTGTATGTGTAATTTGTATATATATGTTTGTATTTTGTATTTAATTTGTGTGTATGTGTCAATGGTGTGTTTTGTATTTAATTTGTGTATTTTATTATTAGTGTGTCTATGTGTATTTTTTGTTTAATGTATGTAATTTATTTATAATGTGTGTATTTAGATCAAGGATGTGTATAGTATTTATATATATTTGGTATAGCTTATGTATATTATGCAATGTATGTATTTTTATTAAGTGTATTGTGTTCAATGTGCTGTGGAGTGTGTGTGTGTGAGAATTGTGTATTTTGTATTTAATCTATATATTTTATTATTAGTGTGTATTTTTCACTGGAGATGTGTATAGTGTGTCTATTTTATGCAATGTATGTATTTTGATTAATTTGTATTTTTGCAATGTACGAAGTTTGGAGTATGTGGATTGTGTGTACTGTGTATAAAGTATGCATTGTTTGGGATGTGTGTGTATGTGTGGAAATTGTGTATTTTGTGTAGTGTGTATTTTCAATACAGTTTGTATTTTGTGTGTATGATTTTAGTGCATTTATGTTTTATATAGTGTGTTTATAGTGCTACATATGTAGTTCTCGTATATGAATATTATAGTGTGTTACGGGTATTGTGTGTAGTGAATATATTTTGTGCATGTATTATGCATGCTTTGCGTATAGTGTGTGTTTTATACAATGTATGTATTTTGTATAATATATATTCTATGTAATGTAAGTATAATGGAGTGTGTCGATAAAGTCTACTTTGTGTGTGTAATGTGTGCATTGTATGTATTTTGTGGTAAGTGTATTATTGTGTTAAGAGTATTAATGCGTGTATTTTATATATAATATGTATATTGACCGGAGGTGTGTATAGTGTGTGTTTATGTTCTATATAGTGTGTGTATTTTGTATAGTGTATGTTATGTGTAATGTAAGTAGTGTGCATTTTATGCATTTTGCGTATTTTGATCGGGGATGTGTATAGTGTTTGTTAATATTTTAAATAGTGTGATTTTATGCAATTTATGTATATTATATAGCGTGTACTGTGTGCAAGTAGTATGGAGTGTGTGCATTATGTCTACTTTGTGTGTAAGGTGTGCATTGTGTGTATTTTTTAGGATATGTGTGACGGTGTGTGTATTTTTTGTTTATAAGTGTATTTTGACCGGAGATGTGTATTTGTATGTATTTTATAGTGTGTATTGTGTGTAAAGTGTGCATTGTGTGTATTTTGTGGTAAGTGTGTGTTTCTATTTTTTTTGTGGGCAGTGTGTCTCTGTGTTTAGTGTGGTGGTGCGTGTATAGTGTGTGTATGGTGCTATAGTGTGTATTCTTTATATATTGAGTCTCTACAATGTATATTTTGAATACAGTTCGTATTGTGTGCAATGTATGTACTGTGTATAGTTTATTTTCCCTATGTGTATATTTTTGTGTATAGTGTGCTTGTATAGGGTGTGCGGTGTGTGTATTGTATATATTTGTGGATAGTGTATATGTGTAGTGCAAATGTGTGTATTTTTTATTAAGTGTATTGTGTTCAATGTATGTCGTGGAGTGTGTCTGTGTCTGAATTGTGTATTTTGTGTTTAATCTATGTATTTTATTATTAGTGTGTATTTTTTACTGGAGATGTGTATAGTGTGTGTTTGGATCGGGGATGTGTATAGTGTTTATTTATATTTGGTATAGTTTATGTATTTATGTAATGTATGTATTTTTGTGATGTTTGTTTTTCGTGGTTAATGTGTGTATTTTATTATTAATGTTTGTATTTTGACCAGGGATGTGTATAGTGTGTCTATTTTATGCAATGTATGTATTTTGATTAATTTGTATTTTTGCAATGTACGAAGTTTGGAGCATGTGGATTGTGTGTACTTTGTGTATAAAGTATGCATTGTTTGGGATGTGTGTGTATGTGTGGAAATTGTGTATTTTGTGTAGTGTGTATTTTCAATACAATTTGTATTTTGTGTGTATGATTTTAGTGGTTTTATGTTTTATATAGTGTGCTTATAGTGCTACATATGTAGTTCTCGTGTATGAATATTATAGTGCGTTACGGGTATTGTGTGTAGTGAATATATTTTGTGCATGTATTATGTGTGCTTTATGTACAGTGTGTGTTTATATTTTCAGTAACGTGTGTATTATGTCCAATATATGCAATGTGTGTTTTTTGTGGTAAGTTTGTGTATTTTCTATTTAGTTGTGTATAGTGTGTGTTTTTAAATTCTGTATAGTGTGTGTATTTTATACAATGTATGTATTTTGTATAATATATATTCTATGTAATGTAAGTAGCGTGGAGTGTGTCGATAAAATCTACTTTGTGTGTGTAATGTGTGCATTGTGTGTATTTTGTGGTAAGTGTATTATTGGGTGTTAAGAGTATTAATGCGTGTATTTTGTATATAATATGTATTTTGACCGGAGGTGTGTATAGTGTGTGTTTATGTTCTATATAGTGTGTGTATTTTGTAAAGTGTATGTTGTGTGTAATGTAAGTAGTGTGCATTTTGCGTATTTTGATCGGGGATGTGTATAGTGTTTGTTAATATTTTGAATAGTGTGATTTTATCCAATTTATGTATTTTATGTAGCGTGTAATGTGTGCAAGTAGTGTGGAGTGTGCATTATGTCTACTTTGTGTGTAAGGTGTGCATTGTGTGTATTTTTTTGGGATATGTGTGACGGTGTGTGTATTTTTTGTTTATAAGTGTATTTTGACCGAAGATACAATGTATGTATTTTATATAGTGTGTATTGTGTGTAAAGTGTGCGTTGTGTGTATTTTGTGGTAAGTTTGTGTTTCTATTTTTTTTGTGGGCAGAGTGTCTATGTGTTAAGTGTGTGCATTTTGTATTTAGTGTGGTGGTGCGTGTATAATGTGTGTATGGTGCGTGTATAGTTTGTATTCTTTATATATTGAGTCTCTACAATGTATATTTTGAATACAGTTCGTATTGTGTGCAATGTATGTACTGTGTATAGTTTATTTTCCCTATGTGTATCTTTTTGTGTATAGTGTGATTGTATAGGGTGTGCGGTGTGTGTATTGTATATATTTGTGGATAGTGTATATGTGTAGCGCATATGTGTGTATTTTTTTATTAAGTGTATTGTGTTCAATGTATGCCGTGGAGTGTGTCTGTGTCTGAATTGTGTATTTTGTGTTTAATCTATTTATTTTATTATTAGTGTGTGTATTTTTGACTGGAGATGTGTATAGTGTGTGTTTATGTGTGGGAAGTGTCTATGTGTATTTTGTATAGTGTATGTTGGTGTAATGTAAGTAGTGTGCATTTTGTGCATTTTGCGTATTTTGATCGGGGATGTGTATAGTGTTGTTAATATTTTGAATAGTGTGATTTTATGCAATTTATGTATATTATATAGCGTGTACTGTGTGCGAGTAGTGTGGAGTGTGTGCATTATGTCTACTTTGTGTGTAAGGTGTGCATTGTGTGTATTTTTTGGGACATGTGTGACGGTGTGTGTTTTTTTTGTTTATAAGTGTATTTTGACCGGAGATGTGTATCATACAATGTATGTATTTTATAGTGTGTATTGTGTGTAAAGTGTGCATTGTGTGTATTCTTGTTCTCCCCTTTCTTCCCCGCTTCTTTATTCCTCCCCTAGTCGCGGTCCACCGTACTTCCTATCCTTAGGAAATGCGGGCGTGACAATCCATGCACCACCACACTAAATACAAAATGCACAAGAATACTTGACCCGAAACGTTTAATTAGAGGAAGTTCACTTCAAAACAAAGTACTGTAGCGACATTTCTAAAGTTAAAGTAAACAGAGTTTAAATGAAAACATTGTATCGGATTACAAAGCAGCGGAACAGACCAAGAGATAGATAATGCCGGGTATGACGACACGACACCATCCAAAAGGCAAAGTAAAAACACAATTTTGACTTTAATTGCTCAACATCTGTCATTCCCATCGTCGCTCAACCTGCACATTAAGAAAACAACATGCAGGGCTGAGTACTTATTGCACTCAGTGGACACACGCCAAAATCATAGTTTGTCATGCCATAACAGTGTAACCTTGGGGTTTTAAGTGTAAAGAAAATAACCCAAGTACACTAAAGCATATTTCATAAATTCGACTGCGCAGTCATTTTCAGATATTGCCACCCTTATTCCCACCATCATACACTATCTGATCCAACGGGTGACAAGGGGCGTGGCCACACCCCAGGTCAACTAGACCGGCCAACTTGCTCTCAGATGGCTCCCGATCTCGTGTACACTAGCCTGAGGGTTCGCAGCCCAACAGACCCGAATTCGATTAAACATATGTGGTAAACCACTTCAGATAGGTTTCAAAACAAAACAGTTGGCAAGACAAACAGTTCATCTCCATAAACATTTCCGGAACAACGTCCGTATTAAAGATAACCCACAAAATAGTAGGGTAGAAAAGCCCACCTCAATTGCTTAGCTTTTAAATAGTTTCCTTCTTCAACCACAATTTCCTCGTAAAAGATCACCCTTTTGAAAGATAAATAAATATCAATTAGAGTCAGGAAAGACGAGGTTTAAACGACAATGCATGATTCCTACGTGGATGACTTCAACAACTAGCACATTACACGTACACACACTTAACAACATCTTATAAGTCAATCACACAAAAACACACGTCCGAAACACACCACGCACGCACCCGACACGTATACCACGCACCCACGACGCGCACACGACACACACCCGAAACACCCGTACTCCCGGTGTACCCTCCTTGTGCAAACGGCTCACATGGCTCGGAAAAGGTTCGGAAAAGGCTCGGTGTCTCGGCCTGGCTCGGCACCTCGGCCGACCGTCTCGGCCGCCTGGCTCGGCACCTCGGCCGACCGTCTCGGCCGCCTGGCTCGGCACCTCGGCCGACCGTCTCGGCAGCCTGGCTCGGCACCTCGGCCGACCGTCTCGGCCGCCTGGCTCGGCACATGTCTCGGCGTCTGGCTCGGCCCTGGCTCGGCATCTGGCTCGGCGTCTGGCTTGGCGCCCGTCTCGGCACCTCTCTCGGCACTGGCTCGGCACCTGTCTCGGCATCTGGCTCGGCATCTGGCTCGGCGCCCGTCTCGGCACCTCTCTCGGCACTGGCTCGGCACCTGTCTCGGCATCTGGCTCGGCGTCCGTCTCGGCACCTCTCTCGGCATCTGGCTCGGCGTCTGTCTCGGCACCTCTCTCGGCACTGGCTCGGCACCTGTCTCGGCATCTGGCTCGGCATCTGGCTCGGCGCCCGTCTCGGCACCTCTCTCGGCACTGGCTCGGCGTCTCGGCCGCTGGCCCGATCAAGTGCACACCAGTTTTCCCCCAACCAACGATTCTCAAACCTTATACGACATTCACAACACACATTCTACATCCCAAAACACACCCGAAAACAAGAGATCAACCCTCCAAAACTCTCCACAACACCACCCTAGGCCAAACCCTAAAACTCTCGGCCAACACACACAAAACACTCGAACCAAACACTGATTCCTCCGAGCCATCCCTTGGCCAAACACACCCACATACATCATAATATCAAAACACCCAGATTCACACCCATTGCACAAAAACACATCACCCAGAAACGTACATCTCGCAGAACTGCGCAGTTTACTTACAAAAATCATTATAAAATCATCCGACGTCCAATGAAGCTGAAATTTACACACCACACAGAAGACACACCCAAGTTTAAACAGTTAAAATTTCATACCAAAAGGAGATCGTTTGATCAGTCAAAAAGGGGTCGGAACCCACTGTCAGTCACCACCGAAAACATACTCAACATAAACACATAATCACAAAGCCTATTCAGCATCTAAAACATTCAAAACGTCCTAAATGCATGTGTTTTCGAAATTATCATGAGTTAGGGTCTTGGGTTACCTTTCCCGGATAGTTCAAACGTAGTTCAAACGCTTTACTTCCTCTTCCGACTCCGATTCACAACGAGAGAGAATAACACCTTGATGAACCAAGAAATCGATGAGAGGGAGTGAAAGGAAAAAGGTGAGAACCGAGGGGGAGAAAGAGGGAGACCTTACCGTGATGATGAGAACGATTGCGAGAGAGAAAAGAGAGAAGCCGATGTGGGGGAGAGATTGGAAGGGAGAAAGTGTATCGGTTATGTGGGAGTGGGGAGAGGTTGAGAAAGTAGTGGGGAGAGGGAGAGAAACCGAGAGAGAGAGGGAGAGAGAGAGAGATTTAATTTATTAATTAGGATTTTATTTTGTTTTTCAATTAATCATAAAAAAAATCTAAATGATCACATACAAAAATAATATAAAACAATTAAGACTTACGAACCATATCCTAAACAAGATATTCACAAATTCAAACCTTAATTAAAAGAAACAAAAAAATCGGATATTACAATCCCCCCACCTTAATAAAATTTCGTCCCGAAATTTTCCTAGATCACTCAAACAAACCTGGGTACTTATCTTTCATCTTATCCTCTAATTCCCACGTTGCTTCCTCGACTCCATGATTCCTCCATCGTACTTTCACCGAAACGATTGACTTATTCCTCAATTCTTGCACCCTTCGATCCAAAATGGCCTCGGGCTTCTCCTCATAGCTTAGATCGGGATTTAGGACCATCATCTCTTCTTGGTGAACTATGTGTGTGGGGTCAAACACGTACTTCCTCAATTGTGACACATGGAAGACGTTGTGCACATTTCCAAAGTTTGGTGGTAGGGCCAATCTGTATGCTACCGCGCCGACTCTATCCAAAATCTCGTACGGACCGATAAATCGGGGTCTCAGCTTTCCTTTCACTCCAAAACGAGTTATTCCCTTAGAAGGGGAAACTTTCAGAAAGACCTTTTCTCCGACCTCGAATTGTAAATCGGTCCTTCGAACATCCGCATATGATTTCTGTCGATCCTGTGCCTCCTTGATCCTCCCACGGATTTGTCGGACAATCTCTATCATCTCTTCTACAGAGTCTGGTCCGAGCATTCTTCTCTCACCCACTTCATCCCAATAAAGTGGCGATCTACACTTCTTTCCATACAATGCCTCATATGGAGCCATCTTGATAGTCGCTTGGTAACTATTATTGTAAGCGAACTCAACTAATGGCAATACTTCTTCCCAACCCCAGCCTCGATCTAGCACCACGGCCCGCAGCATATCCTCTAAGGCTTTAATCGTTCTCTCTGACTGCCCGTCGGTTTGTGGGTGGAAGGCAGTACTAAAATTCAATTTAGTCCCCAACTCGCGCTGCAGGCTCGTCCAAAACCTAGAAGTAAATTTGGCATCGCGATCGGATGTAATTGTCGCTGGTACTCCATGCAGACGTATAACCTCCCGCACATATATCTTAGCCAACTGGTTGGATCCATAGGTAGCACGAACCGGTACAAAATGAGCAGATTTGGTGAGGCGATCTATAATCACCCAAATCACAGTGTTTCCTCGCTGGGATTTTGGCAGTCCTGTCACAAAGTCCATTGCAATATGTTCCCACTTCCATTCCGGAATCTCGAGGGGTTGCAATCTCCCATAGGGCCGTTGGTGTAGCGCCTTTACTTGTTGACATGCTAGGCATCTCTCCACAAAAGCTGCAACATGCTTTTTCATACCGTTCCACCAAAATTGCCTCTTCAAGTCTTGATACATCTTGGTGCTTCCTGGGTGTGCAGCGTATGGGGTTTCATGTGCTTCTCTCATGATTTCGATCCTCAGGCCTTCATCCTTAGGCACACACAACCTTCCCTTGTATGTGAGACCATTATCCGCTGCCTCGTGAAAGTTTCCGAGTTCACCCGCCCTCACTTCTGAGCGAATCTTTTCTAGTAACGTATCCCGCCGTTGAGCTTCCACAATTCTGGCTCTTAAGTCGGGTTCCATCACCAACGTGGCTATTATTCCTTCCACAGTCTCGGGCATTCTCACTACTTCCAACTGCATCTTACTGAACTCTTGGATTAAACTCTCCTCGATAGTAAGAAAGGTGGCCAGCTGAGATTGCGACTTCCTACTAAGAGCATCGGCCACTACGTTTGCTTTTCCCGGATGGTAATTTATACCACAATCGTAGTCCTTCACCAACTCGAGCCACCTACGCTGGCGCATGTTCAACTCCTTTTGCTCAAAGAAGTACTTTAGACTCTTATGGTCCGTGTATATCTCACAACGGACTCCATAGAGATGATGTCTCCAGATCTTCAGTGCATGTACCACGGCTGCCAGTTCTAAGTCATGTGTCGGATAGTTCAGCTCATGGGGCTTCAATTGTCTCGATGCATATGCAATCACTTTCCCCTTCTGCATAAGCACACATCCAAGTCCCACCTTCGACGCATCTGTATACACCGCATAGTCAGTCTCTGACTCCGGCACAGCTAGAATTGGTGCGGTGGTCAATTTCTCCTTCAACAACTGAAAGCTCGCCTCACACTCCGGTGTCCAATTCATCTTGACTCCCTTTTTCAGTTGTTGAGTCATTGGCCTTGCTATCTTCGAGAATCCCTCAATGAACCTTCGATAATAGCCCGCCAGTCCTAAAAAGCTTCGAATTTCATTTTGTGTAGAAGGTGACTTCCATTCCTGTACAGCTTCCACCTTGGCCGGGTCTACACGAATTCCATCTGAAGTTAATTCCATCTGAAGTTACTACATGTCCAAGAAAATTCACTTCCTTGAGCCAAAACTCGCATTTACTGAACTTGGCATATAGTTTCTCGTCCCTTAGGGTTGCTAGGACGGTTCTCAAGTGCGCTTTGTGCTCCTCCACGTTCTTTGAGTAAACAAGCACATCATCGATGAAAACTAGGACAAACCGATCCAAATACGGTTGGAACACGCGGTTCATAAGGTCCATGAACACTGCCGGGGCGTTCGTCAGTCCAAAAGGCATCACAACGAACTCATAGTGACCATATCTTGTTCGAAAAGCCGTCTTGGGTACATCTTCTCGCCGAACCCTCAGCTGATGGTACCCAGACCTCAAGTCCATCTTAGAGAAGACTCCTGCCCCTCGAAGTTGGTCAAACAAGTCGTCTATCCTTGGTAGTGGATACTTGTTCTTCAGCGTCAGTTTGTTTAGCTCTCGATAGTCGATGCACATCCTTATCGTTCCATCCTTCTTCTTCACAAACAACACTGGTGCTCCCCATGGCGACACGCTAGGTCTAATGAATCCCAATTCCAGTAGCTCTTGTAGTTGCACCTTAAGCTCTTCCAACTCTTTTGGCGCCATCCTATAGGGTGCCTTGGATATTGGTGCCGATCCGGGCTCCAGATCGATCGTGAATTCTACTTGCCTGTCGGGTGGGGGTCCCGGCAATGCATCGGGGAAGACATCGGGATATTCACTCACTATCGCCACATCTTCTATCTTCCTGTCTTTCTTCTCCTCCCCATTCAAATAAACAAGGTACGCTGGACATCCCTTCCTCATCATTGTAGAGGCTTGCAGCGCGGAGACAATGGACTTGCGTCGGCTCATTGAGATTCCGTAAAACCTCGTCGGCTCTTTTCCTGGGGTTTCAAACGAAATTTCCCTTTCTCTACAATGAAGGGTAACGTGGTTCTCCGCTAACCAATCCATACCCAAGATTATGTCTACGCTACCCATCGTCATTACTTGTAAATTATGAGCCAACAAACTGAGTTCACCTATTCCAAAGTTCACACACGCACAAGATCGGGATATATCTATAGTCCCGCCTACCGGTGAGGTCACACTCATAGTGGGTTCGGTCTTAACAGTAGGTAATCCTAATGTATCCACACAAGAAGTTGATATAAAGGAATGCGATGCACCCGTATCAAACAAGACAACTATAGGCATGTTGAGAAGTGTGCCCATACCTGCCAAGTTTCCTTGCCCAAAGGTTTCTTTCCCGTTTGCCGGCTGTTTCCCCTTCAAGGCGTAGGCTCTTGCTTGCGACGGCAGTCCTTGGCGGCGTTGTTGCGGTTGAGGTGCAGGTAGTGCCTGAGATTGTGGACGGAAGCCTAACTGGTTCTGTCTCGTCCCCGTTCCCATGTTCTTATTTGGGCAACTTCGGAAGTAATGGCCACTTCCACCACAGCTGAAGCATCTAGGGTCTCGACACTCTCCGGTGTGGTACTTGAAGCATCTTCCACATTGAGGGTTCCTCGGCGGAAAGCTTGCCCTCGGGTGATAGGTATTTTGTCTCCCGCCATTGTAGGGTGGGTTCTTCATGTGTTGTGGCTTCTTGCCACCATACTGAGTGTGATCACCATCCCACCTCCTCTTCTCTTGATGACCTGACTGAGCTTGTAGGGGTGTCGCGTTTGTTGTCGCCACCACTTTTGGTTTAGGGAGTGCGTCTTCCACGTCCAGTGCACAAGTCAAGATCTCCGAGTAGGAGAGTTCTCCTCGACAAGCCAATGCGGCCTTTATCTCATCCTTGAGCCCGGCCCGGAACTTCACCGCCCATTTCTCATCGGTGTCCATCAACTCGGGCGCATATCGTGCCATCTGCGCGAGGGCTCGGTCGTACTCAGTTACAGTCATTCGGCCTTGGCTCAGCGTGTGGAATTCTACCACCTTGGCCCGTCTGTACGTCTTTGGGACATACTTGTTATCAATCTCCATTTTAAACTCCTCCCATGTTAACGCTTCCAAACGTGCAGGATTCATAGTTCTTTGCCGAGTCTCCCACCAGTAATCGGCAGCACCTGATAGTTGAAAGGTGGCGCAAGCAATGCGCTCCCTATCTGTGCACTCCATGACCCTGAAAATACGCTCGAGGCCGCGTATCCACTCTTCGGCTTTTGAGGGATCTCCCTGTCCATCGAATTTAGGGGGTTTCTGCCTGGAGAACGTAACTATGAATCTTTCTTGCTGAGGCGGGGGTGGAGGTGGTGGTGGAGGTGGTGGTGGAGGTGGTGCCTCAGCGTTGGGTCCTTGTTGTGGGCGGCGTTCACGTCTTGGCGGCATTCTGATTCAAAATCCAAAAAGTGTTACTACAATTCTCATCCAAAATTACCACTTTCTCAAAATTTTCTCATAATCTTCATGTAGTAAGATGCAACACATAGGATATATATCAAAATCAAATTCTCATTAAAAGAAAGGAGGTCAAACGTTGTTTCCCAAGAGCAGATCGTACTAAAAACAAAACTAAAAAGACATCAACTATTCTATTTCTAGACTACGACTCGATCATCCTCATCCATAGGCCCTTCCTCCGGGTCTTCGTCATCGTCCTCCTCGGGGTTCCCTTGCGGAGCCTCCTCGGGTTCCTCCTCATAGTCATCTTCAAACCCTTGCTCATCCTCGTACATACTCACGTACTTGTCCTGATACACGATCCTCTCTTGCACATCCCGTGGGGGCTGCTCCTCTCGAGAGTCTACCAGTGCACAATACACGGCCTTCCGAAAGCCGGCCATGTTGCCCACCATGTCATCGGTAACGGGCTCATGCCACGTGTACCTCCTCGCCGTTCTTTCAGCCCACTCCTTCCAGCTGTCAGGGAGCAATTCTATTAGCTTCTCAATGCCGTCAAGCTCTGTCACTCCGAACTCCTGAGCTGCCCTCCAGAGGGTGTCGAAGTGCGCTACGAACTCAATCAACGGTATGTGATCCTTCTTTCGATACACTCTATACTCTCTGAGCACCCTCTGTGCCCTAAGTCTATCACGATCACTCCGTCGCGGGGTTCGGAACATACGCGCCATCTATAGAAAAACAGAAACAATCGCCTCGCATATAAAAACAGGGTGCATAACCGAAGAAGGGAGAGATATGTGTATGCAGACGTATCACTGTTCTAATTCCAAGCCCGCTGGTGTTCAAAGGCCATAAGTCCTTATCTACTATAGGTCCAAGAAGCACTAGTGAAACCTCTCACGTCTAAGTTCAAACATTCAAAAGGCCAACACATTCACACGTAAAAGCTCACATCAACATTCACGTCATCATAGCATCACACATCAGCCACATGCTTTCATGTACACTCGACACACACTAACAGTTCATGACATACCATAACAGTTTGTAACTCAAATAATTTCCAACTTTTCACATCACTTTGTACCCTTCCACATGCATCAATATTTACTTAAACTTTCCAAAAATCATTTTCAAAACCCAAAATCACAATTTCCTCCACTTCCATATACTTTCCAAAAATTCAAAATTTTCATTACCTCATTTCAGGTTGAGTGCGATGAGTCGGATGTTGAGCCAATGACACTTTTGAAAACTTACTCAAAACAGAAAAAGACTCTTGGATCCAGAGCAGAAAGAAAACCTGGCTCTGATACCACTCTGTCACGCCCGCATTTCCTAAGGATAGGAAGTACGGTGGACCGCGACTAGGGGAGGAATAAAGAAGCGGGGAAGAAAGGGGAGAACAAGAATACTTGACCCGAAACGTTTAATTAGAGGAAGTTCACTTCAAAACAAAGTACTGTAGCGACATTTCTAAAGTTAAAGTAAACAGAGTTTAAATGAAAACATTGTATCGGATTACAAAGCAGCGGAACAGACCAAGAGATAGATAATGCCGGGTATGACGACACGACACCATCCAAAAGGCAAAGTAAAAACACAATTTTGACTTTAATTGCTCAACATCCGTCAACCCCATCGTCGCTCAACCTGCACATTAAGAAAACAACATGCAGGGCTGAGTACTTATTGCACTCAGTGGACACACGCCAAAATCATAGTTTGTCATGCCATAACAGTGTAACCTTGGGGTTTTAAGTGTAAAGAAAATAACCCAAGTACACTAAAACATATTTCATAAATTCGACTGCGCAGTCATTTTCAGATATTGCCACCCTTATTCCCACCATCATACACTATCTGATCCAACGGGTGACAAGGGGCGTGGCCACACCCCAGGTCAACTAGACCGGCCAACTTGCTCTCAGATGGCTCCCGATCTCGTGTACACTAGCCTGAGGGTTCGCAGCCCAACAGACCCGAATTCGATTAAACATATGTGGTAAACCACTTCAGATAGGTTTCAAAACAAAACAGTTGGCAAGACAAACAGTTCATCTCCGTAAACATTTCCGGAACAACGTTCGTATTAAAGATAACCCACAAAATAGTAGGGTAGAAAAGTCCACCTCAATTGCTTAGCTTTTAAATAGTTCCCTTCTTCAACCACAATTTCCTCGTAAAAGATCACCCTTTTGAAAGATAAATAAATATCAATTAGAGTCAGGAAAGACGAGGTTTAAACGACAATGCATGATTCCTACGTGGATGACTTCAACAACTAGCACATTACACGTACACACACTTAACAACATCTTATAAGTCAATCACACAAAAACACACGTCCGAAACACACCACGCACGCACCCGACACGCATACCACGCACCCACGACGCGCACACGACACACACCCGAAACACCCGTACTCCCGGTATACCCTCCTTGTGCAAACGGCTCACATGGCTCGGAAAAGGTTCGGAAAAGGCTCGGTGTCTCGGCCTGGCTCGGCACCTCGGCCGACCGTCTCGGCCGCCTAGCTCGGCACCTCGGCCGACCGTCTCGGCCGCCTGGCTCGGCACCTCGGCTGACCGTCTCGGCAGCCTGGCTCGGCACCTCGGCCGACCGTCTCGGCCGCCTGGCTCGGCACATGTCTCGGCGTCTGGCTCGGCACCTGGCTCGGCACCTGGCTCGGCATCTGGCTCGGCGTCTGGCTCGGCGTCTGGCTCGGCGCCCGTCTCGGCACCTCTCTCGGCACTGGCTCGGCACCTGTCTCGGCATCTGGCTCGGCATCTGGCTCGGTGCCCGTCTCGGCACCTCTCTCGGCATTGGCTCGGCACCTGTCTCGGCATCTGGCTCGGCATCTGGCTCGGCGTCCGTCTCGGCACCTCTCTCGGCATCTGGCTCGGCGTCTGTCTCGGCACCTCTCTCGGCACTGGCTCGGCACCTGTCTCGGCATCTGGCTCGGCATCTGGCTCGGCGCCCGTCTCGGCACCTCTCTCGGCACTGGCTCGGCGTCTCGGCCGCTGGCCCGATCAAGTGCACACCAGTTTTCCCCCAACCAACGATTCTCAAACCTTATACGACATTCACAACACACATTCTACATCCCAAAACACACCCGAAAACAAGAGATCAACCCTCCAAAACTCTCCACAACACCACCCTAGGCCAAACCCTAAAACTCTCGGCCAACACACACAAAACACTCGAACCAAACACTGATTCCTCCGAGCCATCCCTTGGCCAAACACACCCACATACATCATAATATCAAAACACCCAGATTCACACCCATTGCACAAAAACACATCACCCAGAAACGTACATCTCGCAGAACTGCGCAGTTTACTTACAAAAATCATTATAAAATCATCCGACGTCCAATGAAGCTGAAATTTACACACCACACAGAAGACACACCCAAGTTTAAACAGTTAAAATTTCGTACCAAAAGGAGATCGTTTGATCAGTCAAAAAGGGGTCGGAACCCACTGTCAGTCACCACCGAAAACATACTCAACATAAACACATAATCACAAAGCCTATTCAGCATCTAAAACATTCAAAACGTCCTAAATGCATGTGTTTTCGAAATTATCATGAGTTAGGGTCTTGGGTTACCTTTCCCGGATAGTTCAAACGTAGTTCAAACGCTTTACTTCCTCTTCCGACTCCGATTCACAACGAGAGAGAATAACACCTTGATGAACCAAGAAATCGATGAGAGGGAGTGAAAGGAAAAAGGTGAGAACCGAGGGGGAGAAAGAGGGAGACCTTACCGTGATGATGAGAACGATTGCGAGAGAGAAAAGAGAGAAGCCGATGTGGGGGAGAGATTGGAAGGGAGAAAGTGTATCGGTTATGTGGGAGTGGGGAGAGGTTGAGAAAGTAGTGGGGAGAGGGAGAGAAACCGAGAGAGAGAGGGAGAGAGAGAGATTTAATTTATTAATTAGGATTTTATTTTGTTTTTCAATTAATCATAAAAAAAAATCTAAATGATCACATACAAAAATAATATAAAACAATTAAGACTTACCAACCATATCCTAAACAAGATATTCACAAATTCAAACCTTAATTAAAAGAAACAAAAAAATCGGATATTACATGGATAGTGTGTGTATGGTGCGTGTATAGTGTGTATTCTTTATATATTGAGTCTCTGCACACGGTGTATGTTTTGAATACAGTTCGTATTGTGTGCAATGTATGTACTGTGTATAGTTTATTTTTCCTATGTGTATCTTTTTGTGTATAGTGTGCTTGCATAGGGTGTGCGGTGTGTGTATTGTATATATTTGTGGATAGTGTATATGTGTAGCGCAAATGTGTGTATTTTTTATTAAGTGTATTGTGTTCAATGTATGCCGTGAAGTGTGTTTGTATTTTGACCAGAGATGTGTGTAGTGTGTCTATTTTATGCATTGTATGTATTTTGATTAATTTGTATTTTTGCAATGTACGAAGTTTGGAGTATGTGGATTGTGTGTACTTTGTGTATAAAGTATGCATTGTTTGGGATGTGTGTGTATATGTGGAAATTGTGTATTTTGTGTAGTGTGTATTTTCAATACAGTTTGTATTTTGTGTGTATGATTTTAGTGCATTTATGTTTTATATAGTGTGTTTATAGAGCTACATATGTAGTTCTCGTATATGAATATTATAGTGTGTTACGGGTATTGTGTGTAGTGAATATATTTTGTGCATGTATTATGCATGCTTTGTGTATAGTGTGTGTTTATATTTTCAGTAACGTGTGTATTATGTGCAATATATGTAATGTGTGTTTTTTGTGGTAAGTTTGTGTATTTTCTATTTATTTGTTTATAGTGTGTGTTTTTAAATTCTGTATAGTGTGTGTATTTTATACAATGTATGTATTTTGTATAATATATATTCTATGTAATGTAAGTAGCGTGGAGTGTGTCGATAAAGTCTACTTTGTGTGTGTAATGTGTGCATTGTGTGTATTTTGTGGTAAATGTATTATTGTGTGTTAAGAGTATTAATGCGTGTATTTTATATAAAATATGTATTTTGACCGGCGGTGTGTATAGTGTGTGTTGTGTGTAATGTAAGTAGTGTGCATTTTGTGCATTTTGCGTATTTTGATCGGGGATGTGTATAGTGTTTGTTAATATTTTGAATAGTGTGATTTTATGCAATTTATGTGTATTATATAGCGTGTACTGTGTGCAAGTAGTGTGGAGTGTTTGCATTATGTCTACTTTGTGTGTAAGGTGTGCATTGTGTGTATTTTTTAGGATATGTGTGACGGTGTGTGTATTTTTTGTTTATAAGTGTATTTTGACCGGAGATGTGTATCATACAATGTATATATTTTATATAGTGTGTATTGTGTGTAAAGTGTGCATTGTGTGTATTTTGTGGTAAGTGTGTGTTTCTATTTTTTTGTGGGCAGTGTGTCTATGTGTTAAGTGTGTGTTTCTATTTTTTTGTGGGCAGTGTGTCTATGTGTTAAGTGTGTGCATTTTGTATTTAGTGTGGTGGTGCGTGTATAGTGTGTGTATGGTGCGTGTATAGTGTGTATTTTTTATATATTGAGTCTCTGCACACGGTGTATATTTTGAATACAGTTCGTATTGTGTGCAATGTATGTACTGTGTATAGTTTATTTTTCCTATATGTATCTTTTTGTGTATAGTGTGCTTGTATAGGGTGTGCGGTGTGTGTATTGTATATATTTGTGGATAGTGTATATGTGTAGCGCAAATGTGTGTATTTTTTATCAAGTGTATTGTGTTCAATGTATGCCGTGGAGTGTGTCTGTGTCTGAATTGTGTATTTTGGGTTTAATCTATGTATTTTATTATTAGTGTGTGTATTTTTGACTGAAGATGTGTATAGTGTGTGTTTATGTGTGGGAAATGTCTATGTGTATTTTGTGTTTAATGTATGTAATTTATTTATAATGTGTGTTTGTATCGGGGATGTGTATAGTGTTTATTTATATTTGGTATAGTTTATGTATTTATGCAATGTATGTATTTTTGTGATGTGTGTTTTTCGTGTTTAATGTGTGTATTTTATTATTAATGTTTGTATTTTGACTAGAGATGTGTATAGTGTGTCTATTTTATGCAATGTATTTATTTTGATTAATTTGTATTTTTGCAATGTACGAAGTTTGGAGCATGTGGATTGTGTGTACTTTGTGTATAAAGTATGCATTGTTTGGAATGTGTGTGTATGTGTGGAAATTGTGTATTTTGTGTAGTGTGTATTTTCAATACAATTTGTATTTTGTGTGTATGATTTTAGTGGTTTTATGTTTTATATAGTGTGTTTATAGTGCTACATATGTAGTTCTCGTATATGAATATTATAGTGTGTTACGGGTATTGTGTGTAGTGAATATATTTTGTGCATGTATTATGCGTGCTTTATGTACAGTGTGTGTTTATATTTTCAGTAACGTGTGTATTATGTCCAATATATGCAATGTGTGTTTTTTGTGGTAAGTTTGTGTATTTTCTATTTATTTGTGTATAGTGTGTGTGTTTAAATTCTGAATAGCGTGTGTATTTTATACAATGTATGTATTTTGTATAATATATATTCTATGTAATGTAAGTAGCGTGGAGTGTGTCGATAAAGTCTACATTGTGTGTGTAATGTGTGCATTGTGTGTATTTTGTGGTAAGAGTATTAATGCGTGTATTTTGTATATAATATGTATTTTGACCGGAGGTGTGTATAGTGTGTGTTTATGTTCTATATAGTGTGTTTATTTTGTATAGTGTATGTTGTGTGTAATGTAAGTAGTGTGCATTTTGCGTATTTTGATCGGGGATGTGTATAGTGTTTGTTAATATTTTGAATAGTGTGATTTTATGCAATTTATGTATTTTATATAGCGTGTACTGTGTGCAAGTAGTGTGGAGTGTGTGCATTATGTCTACTTTATGTGTAAGGTGTGCATTGTGTGTATTTTTTGGGATATGTGTGACGGTGTGTGTATTTTTTATTTATAAGTGTATTTTGACCGGAGATGTGTATTTGTATGTATTTTATATAGTGTGTATTGTGTGTAAAGTGTGCATTGTGTGTATAAATTGTGCATTTGTGTGTATGTGTGTGGAAGTGTGTATTTTATTATTAATGTTTGTATTTTGATTGAGGATGTGTATATTGTGTATTTATATTTTGTATAGTGTGGATTATATGTAATTTGTGTATAAATTGTGAGGTGTGTGTATTTTGTGTTTAATGTGTGTATTTTATTATTAATGTTTGTATTTTGTGATTAGTTTGTGTGTATGTGTAATTTGTATATATATGTTTGTATTTTGTATTTAATTTGTGTGTATGTGTAATAGACCTAAAATGATACTTTTTGTTGATACAATGATACTTTTTGTTGATACAATGATACCTTTTTGCTGATACAACTATATTTCAGTGGATACAATGATACTTTTTGCTGATAAAATGATAGTTATAGCTGATAACTGATACTTTTCTGTATGCATGAAAATATAACTCATTTTTATGTTATGTTTTGAAGGTATTGCATGATTTTTGCTCCATTCACTGGAAAAGATAACCATTCCAGAGCAGTTACATTTGGAGCTGGATTGTTATCAAGTGAAGTTAGAGACTCATATTCTTGGTTGTTTGGCTGTTTTGTTCGATGTATGGGGGTTGCACCCAAAATGATTATCACTGATCAAGATTGGGGGATGAAACTTGCTGTTCAACAAGTACTTTTACAAACAAGGCACCGATGGTGCATGTGGCATATTATGGTTAAGGTGTCAGATAAGTTGCCCAAATCCTTGCTTGGTAGTGAAGATTTCAAAAAAGAGTTTAATGCATGTGTTTGGTCTGATTTGTTAGACCATGATGAGTTTGATATAATATGGAATGATATTATGGAACAGTATGGATTAGAAGACGTCCACTGGTTTGGATCGATGTTTGAAGATAGAGAATTCTAGGTTCCTTCTTATTTTCGAGATTTTCCCATGGGGTCACTTCTTAGGACTACATCGATGTCTGAATCAGAGAATAGCTTTTTTAAAAACTACACAAAGCCTCGTGCAAATCTTGTACAGTTCATCAATTTCTTTAACTGTGTTGTGGGAGATCAAAGGAATGTCAATTCACGATTGAACTACTTGGATTACTCAACTATTCTTGATTTGTCAACCCAATTTCCTATTGAGAAGCATGCATCTACAATCTACACTGATTCTATTTTCAAACATGTACAGAAGGAAATAAGTATGGTATGTGAGATTGTTTCGATAACTGTTGAGGATAACATCAAGATGCATAAGGTCAAGGACCAATATGGTAGAACATGGGACGTTAAGTATGATTGTAAGCAAGACACATTCGACTGTAGTTGTAAGAAGTTTTCCAGAATTGGTTTTTTATGCTGTCATATATTTTGTTTGTTGAAGAATAAGTCTGCTAATCTCATTCCTGAGAAATATTTTGGTCGAAGGTGGTTGAAGAGCTCTTTACTAAAGGCAGCCCATGGTCTACCATTTGAGGAACAACTATCATTTGAACGTGAGCTCCAATTTTAACCTTATTTGTAAAAACTCTATTTTTCAGACATTGAAATGATAGTATTTATTGTAGTAATGTTATCTTTTACCTTGCAGATTTGGATGAAAAGCAGGAAGTTAAGAAAAAGTTGTTCTCCAACTTTTATCGATTAGTCCAAAAGTCTGAGGGAAGTATGGATCATCCGTGTTTGTTATGTGCTGGTCTTGATGATTTGGAAGAGCATTAATGTACATCCTCCAGATGTTGTTCGTACCAAAGGATCGGCTAGTGACAGGGTATCAAAGAGGGAGAGTGCAATAAAGAAAGCAAATAAGCCAAAACGACGGTGTGGTAAATGTCATGAGATGGGTCATCATGATTCAAGAAATTGTTGTAGATTCAATGAGAAGGCAGATTGAAGCCATTTGATATAAACTGATACTTTCAGCCGATAAAATGATAATTTCAGCCGATAAAATGATAGATATTTTTGGCTTATAAATGTTAGGTTTACTATATAAAATGATAGTTTTGCCGGATAGAATGATAATCTGAGTTTATAAAATGATAAATGTCACTCGCAGTAGATAAAATCATATTTCTAACCTATAAAATGACAAAATGATACTTGCAGCCGATAAAATGATATTTCGAACTGATAGAATGATACTTTAAGTTGATAAAATGATACTTTTGTTTATAAATGTTAGATTTACTGCATAAAATGATAGTTTTATAAAATGACAAAATGATACTATGAGACGATAAAATGATATTTCTGACTGATAGAATGATACTTTGAATTGATAAAATGATACTTTTGTTTATAAAATATATAAGGGCAAAATTGTCATTTTGTTTTCAAATTGGCGCGTCGATAGAATGAAACTTTAACCTGATAAAATGATAATCTAACCTTATAAAATGATATATAAGCGGAAGAAATGACATATAAGCTGATAAAATGACAAAAAATGATAAAATGATAGTTTTGTCGGATAGAACGATACTTTAAGTTGATAAAATGATACTTTTGGCTTATAAATGTTAGGTTTACTATATAAAATGATAGTTTTGTCGAATAGAATGATACTCCGAGTTTATAAAATGATAAATGTTACTCGCAGTAGATAAAATCATATTTCTAACCTATAAAATAACAAAATGATACTTGCAGCCGATAAAATGATATTTCTGAATGATAGAATGATACTTTAAGTTGATAAAATGATACTTTTGGCTTATAAATGTTAGGTTTACAACATAAAATGATAGTTTTGACGAATAGAATGATACTCTGAGTTAATAAAATGATACTTTTGCCGATAGAATGATACTCTGAGTTGACAAAATCATAGTTTTGCCGGACAAAATGACAAAATGATACTTGCATCCGATAAAATGATATTTCTGACTGATAGAATGATACTTTGTGTTGATAAAATGATACTTTTGTTTATAAATGTTAGATTTACTGCATAAAATGATAGTTTTGACTGATAGAATGATACTCTGAGTTGATAAAATGATACTTTTACCGATAGAATGATACATTGAACTTTGCGGGATAAAATGACAAAAGATACTCTGAGTCGATAAAATGATATTTCTGACTGATAGAATGATACTTTGAATTGATAAAATGATACATTCGTCATAAAATGTAACTTTAACTTGATATAATGATAATCTAACCTTATAAAATGATATATAAGCTAAAGAAATGGCATATAAGCTGATAAAATGACAAAAAATGATAAAATGATAGTTTTGCCGGATAGAATGATACTTTAAGTTGATAAAATGATACTTTTGGGTTATAAATGTTAGGTTTACTATATAAAATGATAGTTTTACCGAATAGAATGATACTCCGAGTTTATAAAATGATAAATGTTACTCGCAGTAGATAAAATCATATTTCTAACCTATAAAATGTGTACATGATACTTGCATCCGATAAAATGATATTTCTGACTGATAGAATGATACTTTGAGTTGATAAAATGATATTTTTGTTTATAAATGTTTGATTTACTGCATAAAATGATAGTTTTGACTGATAGAATGATACTCTGAGTTGATAAAATGATACTTTGGCCGATAGAATGATACTCTGAGTTGACAAAATCGTAGTTTTATTGGATAGAATGATACTCTGAGACGATAAAATGATATTTCTGACTGATAGAATGATACTTTGAATTGATAAAATGATACTTTTGTTTATAAAATATATAAGGGCAAAATTGTCATTTCGTTTTCAAATTGGCGCGTCGATAGAAAAAGTGAACTAGACGCTAAATTTAATTTCTCTGACACTCAAACTCTTCGAATCGCTTCCAAACTCTCTGATCGCATTCAAACCGGAGTTTCTTCAGTTTTGAAGGTTAGTCCATCCAAATTCTGTAATATGACGTCGGAAAACGCTCAAGGATCATCGAAGAAAGGTTGGATAAAGTTTTTTACTTATTTCACTTTTGTTTTTGCTCGATTTTATCCTTTTTCCTGCGATTATCCTTTTTTTTAGATTCTATAGTTTTTTAGTGTAGATTTATAGTTACATATTACAGCATGATGAATTTTCTTCGAATTTACTTCATACCTTGTTCCATATCCTAACTCAGCGGTTTTTAGATTCTAAATCAGCGGTTTATGCGAAGAAGTTTATCATTATTTAGTATCTCGGTGAATAATTTTGAGTTATATTAAGTGTGTATTCATTAATTTTACCACTTTTTTTGTATGTCTTCCAGCCTCAAAGCGTGGGAGGTCACAAACCAACGATGAAGAAGAAATGCTTGCCAGAAAGAAACAGGATAAAGGAAAGAGTGTTAAAGATATTAGTTATAAAGTTCCTTCGTGTGATGAAATTAAAAGTTCAATTAGGGAGGCTGCAGATGCTATTAGTAAAATGATGAGGTATATAAAGGATGCTCCAGCAAATACCAATGACACCAATTGCTTCAAAGTTGCAGCTATAAATGCACTAAAGATGGTTGGTGTGGAGGTTGATCAAGGGGACCAAGATGTGTCTAAGCAAATTGAAAACATGACACAAGCTATGGAAGAGGATCAAGAAGATGATCCAGAATGGATTCAGCTTATGGAAAAAATGATGGAAGCTCATGATGAAAAATGCAAATTAGTGAATGAAGGCACATCAATTTTGTCTGATATTAACTTGGGAAAGAAACCAGTACGTTGAAGATTTGGGAAACAATTTATTTACTTTTTTGAGTTTTTATTCTTATGTTATATCACATTTCACTTTTTGCAGGAGACAAATGATTATAATCCCTCAACCGAAATAATAGTTTACAATCCAGACATGGTAAGTGTTAAGCAATGATATATCTCATCCATTCACCAACACTTTTAACAAACATGAAGTGAACTATATGTCTTATATAGTGAAGTTTTCATATCATTCTTGCCCTGGCATGCAACTGCTAGGATTGAACAAATGGAAAGGATGGTCCAGGCCAAAACCAAGTTTACCTTGAAGGAGTCACAAATCTTTTTGTGGATTATGACAACATATGAATCAAATGAGTAAGATTTATATTATAATTCTGATTTAGAAGAAAAATATATAAAAGATGTGCTAACACACACACATATTTGAACAGGGACGCCATAGTGTATGATGATAATGTCATAACGGCAACAAAAAGAGAATTCTGTTCACTATTGCCACGTACGCTAATAGAAGTTGGTGTGATCAGTGCATGGGCTTCTTATTTGAATAATATGGAAGGATACATGGCTCTATCTTCATCAAGGCGCCTTTTTTTCACAACATACTCATCCGTAAGAATAATATAAATTTTGAAAAATAAATTGCATGGTATATGTTCATTATAAAGCATGATTATATATACGCTTGTCTATCATCTTCATCAGCAACAGCATCCGGAAGTTTCTCTCCTAATACACAAAAGATTTCAGTGTGTTAAACGATTTATGTCATTATATAAAGTCAAAGTATCATTTTATCCCCTGAAACTATCATTTTATCCCTTGAAACCATCATTTTATCAAGTGCAACTATAATTATATCAAGTGCAACTAGTAAGTTTATCATTTTACCCACCGAAACTATCATTTTATTCCCAGAACCTATCATTTTCAATAATTTCCATCCAGATTTGACTTGTCTCATCTTTCAGCTGTATACAATTGTTGACCGGCCTTATGGGGTTGACCTCATGACTCTATTTGATAGATTCTGTGACAATTTACAAACTGAGGTTGAACAAATTCCGTATTTCAAATGGGACGATGTAGATTTGGTAAATACTAAACACAATTGATTCTTTGTTATATTACTAATTGTTTTTATTCTAAAATTATTATTATTATTATCTATGTAGGTGTTCTTTCCAATATGTACTGTAGAACATTACTATACCATATGCTTCAGATTTAGTACTAAAAGTATAGTGGTGATTGACAATTCGAAGAATGCTGACGATGAGGACGTATTAATCAAATATGGTGGCATACTTGGAAATGTGGTAAGTATACATGATATATAGTGAAGTATTTTTGTGATTACAGTGAAGTATAGCACTCTTTATAGTGAACTACATCTGATATTCATAATGATATATTGCAGAGATTTTTTTTGTCATTTTTTGACAAAAATGGGGTATCACAACCAAAGCAAATCAATAAAGTATGCGAGCATAGTAAGGCTCAAAATGCCTTGGAGAACAACATCAAATGTAGAAGATTGTGGAGTTTTTTTGATGCGACATTTGGAATGTTATTATGGTAGGCGTGAACAAGATTGGAATTGTGGATTAACTGCAAGAAGCAAGGGAATACTCCAAAGACTGAGAGCAAAGTATTGCAGCGCATTATTATTGTCGGAAAAAAACCATGAGGCATTGAATATCTTGTCACTAGCATCAAAGCATTATGAAGAATATGGGAAAACAAATAACACAGATGTGGAAAAAATGATTGTAAACTTCAAGCGTTCATAAACTATTGTAGAAAACTTCATTTAAATTCAATAGCAAGTACTTATTGTACATTAATATCTTGTTTACTATTTAATTCACTGTTGTGTTGTATCTATTTACTTCACTGAATAAGGAAATAGTGTTTTGTGAACAAGAGTGAAGTAAAATCCGAATAAGAGTGATGTGTTTTGCTTGATAAAATGATACTTTTACTGATTTGTAGGTATGTACATTCTTGTTTTTGATGATGCTTTGAAGCCAATAATTGGTAGTTAAGATGATACTTTTGGCTTATAAATGTTAGGTTTACTTGATAAAATGATAGTTTTGCTTGATAGAATGATACTCAGTGTTATAAAATGATACTTTTGCCGATAGATTGATACTCTGAGTTGACAAAATGATAGTTTTACCGGATAGAATGATACTCTGAGTTTATAAAATGATAAATGGTACTCGCAGCAGATAAAATGATATTTCTATCCAATAAAATGACAAAATGATACATGCAGCCGATAAAATGATATTTCTGACTAATAGAATGATACTTTGAATTGATAAAATGATACATTCGTCATAAAATGTAATTTTCACCTGATAAAATGATAATCTAACCTTATAAAATGATATATAAGCTGAAGAAATGACATATAAGCTGATAAAATGACATAAAAATGATAAAATGATAGTTTTGCCGGATATAATGATACTCTGAGTTGATAAAATGATACTTTTGCCGATAGAGTGATACTCTGAGTTGACAAAATCATAGTTTTGCCGGATAAAATGACAAAATGATACTTGCATCCGATAAAATGATATTACTGACTGATAGAATGATACTTTGAGTTGATAAAATGATACTTTTGCTTATAAATGTTTGATTTACTGCATAAAATGATAGTTTTGACTGATAGAATGATACTCTGAGTTGATAAAATGATACTTTGGCCGATAGAATGATACTCTAGGTTGACAAAATCATAGTTTTGCCGGATAGAATGATACTCTGAGCCGATAAAATGATATTTCTGACTGATAGAACGATACTTTGAATTGATAAAATGATACTTTTGTTTATAAAATAATTAATTCGTCATAAAATGAAATTTTAACCTGATAAAATGATAATCTAACCTTATAAAATGATATATAAGCTGAAGAAATGGCATATAAGCTGATAAAATGATAGTTTTGCCGGATAGAATGATACTTTAAGTTGATAAAATGATACTTTTGGCTTATAAATGTTAGGTTTACTATATAAAATGATAGTTTTGCCGGATAGAATGATACTCTGGGTTTATAAAATGATAAATGTTACTCGCAGTAGATAAAATCATATTTCTAACCTATAAAATGACAAAATGATACTTGCAGCCGATAAAATGATATTTCTGACTAATAGAATGATACTTTGAGTTGATAAAATGATACTTTTGTTTATAAATGTTAGATTTACTGCATAAAATGATAGTATTGACTGATAGAATGATACACTGAGTTGATAAAATGATACTTTTATTGATATGTAGGTTTTACATTCTTGGTAGTTAAGGAGATACTTCTGGCTTATAAATGTTAGGTTTACTGTATAAAATGATAGTTTTGCCGGATAGAATGAGACTCTGAGTCTATAAAATGTTAAATGTTACTCGCAGCAGATAAAATGATATTTCTATCCTATAAAATTACAAAATGATACTTGCAGCCGATAAAATGATATTTCTGAATGATAGAATGATACTTTAAGTTGATAAAATGATACTTTTGGCTTATAAATGTTAGGTTTACAACATAAAATGATAATTTTGACGGATAGAATGATACTCAGAGTTAATAAAATGATACATTTACTGATATGTAGTTATGTACATTCCTGTTTGTAATGATGCTTTGAAGCCAATGATTGGTAGTTAAGATGATACTTTTGGCTTATAAATGATAGGTTTACCGTATAAAATAATAGTTTTTCCGGATAGAATAGACCCATCAACTTGTTATGTTCCCAGGAACGCTCCTACTATGACATGGGAAGTGTGTGTTTATGTGTGGGAAGTGTCTATGTGTATTTTGTGTTTAATGTATGTAATTTATTTATAATGTGTGTTTGTATCGGGGATGTGTATAGTGTTTATTTATATTTGGTATAGTTTATGTATTTATGCAATGTATGTATTTTTGTGATGTGTGTTTTTCGTGTTTAATGTGTGTATTTTATTATTAATGTTTGTATTTTGACCAGAGATGTGTATAGTGTGTCTATTTTATGCAATGTATTTATTTTGATTAATTTGTATTTTTGCAATGTACGAAGTTTGGAGCATGTGGATTGTGTGTACTTTGTGTATAAAGTATGCATTGTTTGGGATGTGTGTGTATGTGTGGAAATTGTGTATTTTGTGTAGTGTGTATTTTCAATACAGTTTGTATTTTGTGTGTATGATTTTAGTGCATTTATGTTTTATATAGTGTGTTTATAGAGCTACATATGTAGTTCTCGTATATGAATATTATAGTGTGTTACGGGTATTGTGTGTAGTGAATATATTTTGTGCATGTATTATGCATGCTTTGTGTATAGTGTGTGTTTATATTTTCAGTAACGTGTGTATTATGTGCAATATATGTAATGTGTGTTTTTTGTGGTAAGTTTGTGTATTTTCTATTTATTTGTTTATAGTGTGTGTTTTTAAATTCTGTATAGTGTGTGTATTTTATACAATGTATGTATTTTGTATAATATATATTCTATGTAATGTAAGTAGCGTGGAGTGTGTCGATAAAGTCTACTTTGTGTGTGTAATGTGTGCATTGTGTGTATTTTGTGGTAAGTGTATTATTGTGTGTTAAGAGTATTAGTGCGTGTATTTTATATAAAATATGTATTTTGACCGGAGGTGTGTATAGTGTGTGTTTATGTTCTATATAGTGTGTGTATTTTGTATAGTGTATGTTGTGTGTAATGTAAGTAGTGTGCATTTTGTGCATTTTGCGTATTTTGATCGGGGATGTGTATAGTGTTTGTTAATATTTTGAATAGTGTGATTTTATGCAATTTATGTATATTATATAGCGTGTACTGTGTGCAAGTAGTGTGGAGTGTGTGCATTATGTCTACTTTGTGTGTAAGGTGTGCATTGTGTGTATTTTTTTGGGATATGTGTGACGGTGTGTGTATTTTTGTTTATAAGTATATTTTGACTGAAGATGTGTATCATACAATGTATGTATTTTATATAGTGTGTATTGTGTGTAAAGTGTGCATTGTGTGTATTTTGTGGTAAGTGTGTGTTTCTATTTTTTTTTGTGGGCAGTGTGTCTATGTGTTAAGTGTGTTCATTTTGTATTTAGTGTGGTGGTGCATGGATAGTGTGTGTATGGTGCGTGTATAGTGTGTATTCTTAATATATTGAGTCTCTGCACACGGTGTATATTTTTAATACAGTTCGTATTGTGTGCAATGTATGTACTGTGTATAGTTTATTTTTCCTATGTGTATCTTTTTGTGTATAGTGTTCTTGTATAGGGTGTGCGGTGTGTGTATTGTATATATTTGTGGATAGTGTATATGTGTAGCGCATATGTGTGTATTTTTTATTAAGTGTATTGTGTTCAATGTATGCCGTGGATGGTGTCTGTGTCTGAATTGTGTATTTTGTGTTTAATCTATGTATTTTATTATTAGTGTGTGTATTTTTGACTGGAGATGTGTATAGTGTGTGTTCATGTGTGGGAAGTGTCTATGTGTATTTTGTATAGTGTATGTTGTGTGTAATGTAAGTAGTGTGCATTTTGTGCATTTTGCGTATTTTGATCGGGGATGTGTATAGTGTTTGTTAATATTTTGAATAGTGTGATTTTATGCAATTTATGTGTATTATATAGCGTGTACTGTGTGCAAGTAGTGTGGAGTGTGTGCATTATGTCTACTCTGTGTGTAAGGTGTGCATTGTGTGTATTTTTTAGAATATGTGTGACGGTGTGTGTATTTTTTGTTTATAAGTGTATTTTGACCGGAGATGTGTATCATACAATGTATGTATTTTATATAGTGTGTATTGTGTGTAAAGTGTGCATTGTGTGTATTTTATGGTAAGTGTGTGTTTCTATTTTTTTTGTGGGCAGTGTGTCTAGGTGTTAAGTGTGTGCATTTTGTATTTTGTGTGGTGCTGCATGGATAGTGTGTGTATGGTGCGTGTATAGTGTGTATTCTTTATATATTGAGTCTCTGCACACGGTGTATGTTTTGAATACAGTTCGTATTGTGTGCAATGTATGTACTGTGTATAGTTTATTTTTCCTATGTGTATCTTTTTGTGTATAGTGTGCTTGTATAGGGTGTGCGGTGTGTGTATTGTATATATTTGTGGATAGTGTATATGTGTAGCGCAAATGTGTGTATTTTTTATTAAGTGTATTGTGTTCAATGTATGCCGTGAAGTGTGTCTGTGTCTGAATTGTGTATTTTGGGTTTAATCTATGTATTTTATTATTAGTGTGTGTATTTTTGACTGAAGATGTGTATAGTGTGTGTTTATGTGTGGGAAGTGTCTATGTGTATTTTGTGTTTAATGTATGTAATTTATTTATAATGTGTGTTTGGATCGGGGATGTGTATAGTGTTTATTTATATTTGGTATAGTTTATGTATTTATGCAATGTATGTATTTTTGTGATGTGTGTTTTTCGTGTTTAATGTGTGTATTTTATTATTAATGTTTGTATTTTGACCAACGATATGTATAGTGTGTCTAATTTATGCAATGTATGTATTTTGATTAATTTGTATTTTTGCAATGTACGAAGTTTGGAGCATGTGGATTGTGTGTACTTTGTGTATAAAGTATGCATTGTTTGGGATGTGTGTGTATGTGTGGAAATTGTGTATTTTGTGTAGTGTGTATTTTCAATACAGTTTGTATTTTGTATGAATGATTTTAGTGCTTTTATGTTTTATATAGTGTGTTTATAGTGCTACATATGTAGTTCTCGTATATGAATATTATAGTGCGTTACGGGTATTGTGTGTAGTGAATATATTTTGTGCATGTATTATGCGTGCTTTATGTACAGTGTGTGTTTATATTTTCAGTAACGTGTGTATTATGTCCAGTATATGCAATGTGTGTTTTTTGTGGTAAGTTTGTGTATTTTCTATTTATTTGAGTATAGTGTGTGTTTTTAAATTCTGTATAGTGTGTGTATTTTATACAATGTATGTATTTTGTATAATATATATTCTATGTAATGTAAGTAGAGTGGAGTGTGTCGATAAAGTCTACTTTGTGTGTGTAATGTGTGCTTTGTGTGTATTTTGTGGTAAGTGTATTATTGTGTGTTAAGAGTATTAATGCGTGTATTTTATATAAAATATGTATTTTGACCGGCGGTGTGTATAGTGTGTGTTTATGTTCTATATAGTGTGTGTATTTTGTATAGTGTATGTTGTGTGTAATGTAAGTAGTGTGCATTTTGTGCATTTTGCATATTTTGATCGGGGATGTGTATAGTGTTTGTTAATATTTTGAATAGTGTGATTTTATGCAATTTATGTATATTATATGGCGTGTACTGTGTGCAAGAAGTGTGGAGTGTTTGCATTATGTCTACTTTGTGTGTAAGGCGTGCATTGTGTGTATTTTTTGGGATATGTGTGACGGTGTGTGTATTTTTTGTTTATTAAGTGTATTTTGACCGGAGATGTGTATTTGTATGTATTTTATATAGTGTGTATTGTGTGTAAAGTGTGCATTGTGTGTATTTTGTGGTAAGTGTGTGGTTCTATTTTTTTGTGGGCAGTGTGTCTATGTGTTAAGTGTGTGCATTTTGTATTTAGTGTGGTGGTGCGTGTATAGTGTGTGTATGGTGCGTGTATAGTGTGTATTCTTTATATATTGAGTCTCTGCACACGGTGTATATTTTGAATACAGTTCGTATTGTGTGCAATGTATGTACTGTGTATAGTTTATTTTTCCTATATGTATCTTTTTGTGTATAGTGTGCTTGTATAGGGTGTGCGGTGTGTGTATTGTATATATTTGTGGATAGTTTATATGTGTAGCGCAAATGTGTGTATTTTTTATTAAGTGTATTGTGTTCAATGTATGCCGTGGAGTGTGTCTGTGTCTGAATTGTGTATTTTGGGTTTAATCTATGTATTTTATTATTAGTGTGTGTATTTTTGACTGAAGATGTGTATAGTGTGTGTTTATGTGTGGGAAGTGTCTATGTGTATTTTGTGTTTAATGTATGTAATTTATTTATAATGTGTGTTTGTATCGGGGATGTGTATAGTGTTTATTTATATTTGGTATAGTTTATGTATTTATGCAATGTATGTATTTTTGTGATGTGTGTTTTTCGTGTTTAATGTGTGTATTTTATTATTAATGTTTGTATTTTGACCAGAGATGTGTATAGTGTGTCTATTTTATGCAATGTATTTATTTTGATTAATTTGTATTTTTGCAATGTACGAAGTTTGGAGCATGTGGATTGTGTGTACTTTGTGTATAAAGTATGCATTGTTTGGGATGTGTGTGTATGTGTGGAAATTGTGTATTTTGTGTAGTGTGTATTTTCAATACAATTTGTATTTTGTGTGTATGATTTTAGTGGTTTTATGTTTTATATAGTGTGTTTATAGTGCTACTTATGTAGTTCTCGTATATGAATATTATAGTGCGTTACGGGTATTGTGTGTAGTGAATATATTTTGTGCATGTATTATGTGTGCTTTATGTACAGTGTGTGTTTATATTTTCAGTAACGTGTGTATTATGTCCAATATATGCAATGTGTGTTTTTTGTGGTAAGTTTGTGTATTTTCTATTTATTTGTGTATAGTGTGTGTTTTTAAATTCTGTATAGTGTGTGTATTTTATACAATGTATATATTTTGTATAATATATATTCTATGTAATGTAAGTAGCGTGGATTGTGTCGATAAAGTCTAATTTGTGTGTGTAATGTGTGCATTGTGTGTATTTTGTGGTAAGTGTATTATTGTGTGTTAAGAGTATTAATGCGTGTATTTTATATAAAATATGTATTTTGACCGGCGGTGTGTATAGTGTGTGTTTATGTTCTATATAGTGTGTGTATTTTGTATAGTGTATGTTGTGTGTAATGTAAGTAGTGTGCATTTTGTGCATTTTGCGTATTTTGATCGGGGATGTGTATAGTGTTTGTTAATATTTTGAATAGTGTGATTTTATGCAATTTATGTATATTATATGGCGTGTACTGTGTGCAAGTAGTGTGGAGTGTGTGCATTATGTCTACTTTGTGTGTAAGGCGTGCATTGTGTGTATTTTTTGGGATATGTGTGACGGTGTGTGTATTTTTTGTTTATTAAGTGTATTTTGACCGGAGATGTGTATTTTTATGTATTTTATATAGTGTGTATTGTGTGTAAAGTGTGCATTGTGTGTATTTTGTGGTAAGTGTGTGTTTCTATTTTTTTTGTGGGCAGTGTGTCTATGTGTTAAGTGTGTGAATTTTGTATTTAGTGTGGTGGTGCGTGTATAGTGTGTGTATGGTGCGTGTATAGTGTGTATTCTTTATATATTGAGTCTCTGCACACGGTGTATATTTTGAATATAGTTCGTATTGTGTGCAATGTATGTACTGTGTATAGTTTATTTTTCCTATATGTATCTTTTTGTGTATAGTGTGCTTGTATAGGGTGTGCGGTGTGTGTATTGTATATATTTGTGGATAGTGTATATGTGTAGCGCAAATGTGTGTATTTTTTATTAAGTGTATTGTGTTCAATGTATGCCGTGGAGTGTGTCTGTATCTGAATTGTGTATTTTGGGTTTAATCTATGTATTTTATTATTAGTGTGTGTATTTTTGACTGAAGATGTGTATAGTGCGTGTTTATGTGTGGGAAGTGTCTATGTGTATTTTGTGTTTAATGTATGTAATTTATTTATAATGTGTGTTTGGATCGGGAATGTGTATAGTGTTTATTTATATTTGGTATAGTTTATGTATTTATGCAATGTATGTATTTTTGTGATGTGTGTTTTTCGTGTTTAATGTGTGTATTTTATTATTAATGTTTGTATTTTGACTAGAGATGTGTATAGTGTGTCTATTTTATGCAATGTATTTATTTTGATTAATTTGTATTTTTGCAATGTACGAAGTTTGGAGCATGTGGATTGTGTGTACTTTGTGTATAAAGTATGCATTGTTTGGAATGTGTGTGTATGTGTGGAAATTGTATATTTTGTGTAGTGTGTATTTTCAATACAATTTGTATTTTGTGTGTATGATTTTAGTGGTTTTATGTTTTATATAGTGTGTTTATAGTGCTACATATGTAGTTCTCGTATATGAATATTATAGTGTGTTACGGGTATTGTGTGTAGTGAATATATTTTGTGCATGTATTATGCGTGCTTTATGTACAGTGTGTGTTTATATTTTCAGTAACGTGTGTATTATGTCCAATATATGCAATGTGTGTTTTTTGAGGTAAGTTTGTGTATTTTCTATTTATTTGTGTATAGTGTGTGTGTTTAAATTCTGAATAGCGTGTGTATTTTATACAATGTATGTATTTTGTATAATATATATTCTATGTAATGTAAGTAGAGTGGAGTGTGTCGATAAAGTCTACATTGTGCGTGTAATGTGTGCATTGTGTGTATTTTGTGGTAAGAGTATTAATGCGTGTATTTTGTATATAATATGTATTTTGACCGGAGGTGTGTATAGTGTGTGTTTATGTTCTATATAGTGTGTGTATTTTGTATAGTGTATGTTCTGTGTAATGTAAGTAGTGTGCATTTTGCGTATTTTGATCGGGGATGTGTATAGTGTTTGTTAATATTTTGAATAGTGTGATTTTATGCAATTTATGTATTTTATATAGCGTGTACTGTGTGCAAGTAGTGTGGAGTGTGTGCATTATGTCTACTTTGTGTGTAAGGTGTGCATTGTGTGTATTTTTTGGGATATGTGTGACGGTGTGTGTATTTTTTGTTTATAAGTGTATTTTGACCGGAGATGTGTATTTGTATGTATTTTATATAGTGTGTATTGTGTGTAAAGTGTGCATTGTGTGTATAAATTGTGCATTTGTGTGTATGTGTGTGGAAGTGTGTATTTTATTATTAATGTTTGTATTTTGATTGAGGATGTGTATATTGTGTATTTATATTTTGTATAGTGTGGATTATATGTAATTTGTGTATAAATTGTGAAGTGTGTGTATTTTGTGTTTAATGTGTGTATTTTATTATTAATGTTTGTATTTTGTGATTAGTTTGTGTGTATGTGTAATTTGTATATATATGTTTGTATTTTGTATTTAATTTGTGTGTATGTGTAATAGACCTAAAATGATACTTTTTGCTGATACAATGATACTTTTTGTTGATACAATGATACCTTTTTGCTGATACAACTATATTTCAGTGGATACAATGATACTTTTTGCTGATAAAATGATAGTTATAGCTGATAACTGATACTTTTCTGTATGCATGAAAATATAACTCATTTTTATGTTATGTTTTGAAGGTATTGCATGATTTTTGCTCCATTCACTGGAAAAGATAACCATTCCAGAGCAGTTACATTTGGAGCTGGATTGTTATCAAGTGAAGTTAGAGACTCATATTCTTGGTTGTTTGGCTGTTTTGTTCGATGTATGGGGGTTGCACCCAAAATGATTATCACTGATCAAGATTGGGGGATGAAACTTGCTGTTCAACAAGTACTTTTACAAACAAGGCACCGATGGTGCATGTGGCATATTATGGTTAAGGTGTCAGATAAGTTGCCCAAATCCTTGCTTGGTAGTGAAGATTTCAAAAAAGAGTTTAATGCATGTGTTTGGTCTGATTTGTTAGAGCATGATGAGTTTGATATAATATGGAATGATATTATGGAACAGTATGGATTAGAAGACGTCCACTGGTTTGGATCGATGTTTGAAGATAGAGAATTCTAGGTTCCTTCTTATTTTCGAGATTTTCCCATGGGGTCACTTCTTAGGACTATATCGATGTCTGAATCAGAGAATAGCTTTTTTAAAAACTACACAAAGCCTCGTGCAAATCTTGTACAGTTCATCAATTTCTTTAACTGTGTTGTGGGAGATCAAAGGAATGTCAATTCACGATTGAACTACTTGGATTACTCAACTATTCCTGATTTGTCAACCCAATTTCCTATTGAGAAGCATGCATCTACAATCTACACTGATTCTATTTTCAAACATGTACAGAAGGAAATAAGTATGGTATGTGAGATTGTTTCGATAACTGTTGAGGATAACATCAAGATGCATAAGGTCAAGGACCAATAGGGTAGAACATGGGACGTTAAGTATGATTGTAAGCAAGACACATTCGACTGTAGTTGTAAGAAGTTTTCCAGAATTGGTTTTTTATGCTGTCATATATTTTGTTTGTTGAAGAATAAGTCTGCTAATCTCATTCCTGAGAAATATTTTGGTCGAAGGTGGTTGAAGAGCTCTTTACTAAAGGCAGCCCATGGTCTACCATTTGAGGAGCAACTATCATTTGAACGTGAGCTCCAATTTTAACCTTATTTGTAAAAACTCTATTTTTCAGTCATTGAAATGATAGTATTTATTGTAGTAATGTTATCTTTTACCTTGCAGATTTGGATGAAAAGCAGGAAGTTAAGAAAAAGTTGTTCTCCAACTTTTATCGATTAGTCCAAAAGTCTGAGGGAAGTATGGATCATCTGTCTTTGTTATGTGCTGGTCTTGATGATTTGGAAGAGCATATATTTGGAAATTGTGCAACACCTTCAGTCATTGAAAAGAAAAAGATGGTTGAGAATTTTTATGGAATGGCAGTACCTGATGTAATTGATGTACATCCTCCAGATGTTGTTCGTACCAAAGGATCGGCTAGTGACAGGGTATCAAAAAGGGAGAGTGCAATAAAGAAAGCAAATAAGCCAAAACGACGGTGTGGTAAATGTCATGAGATGGGTCATCATGATTCAAGAAATTGTTGTAGATTCAATGAGAAGGCAGATTGAAGCCATTTGATATAAACTGATACTTTCAGCCGATAAAATGATAATTTCAGCCGATAAAATGATAGATATTTTTGGCTTATAAATGTTAGGTTTACTATATAAAATGATAGTATTGCCGGATAGAATGATAATCTGAGTTTATAAAATGATAAATGTCACTCGCAGTAGATAAAATCATATTTCTAACCTATAAAATGACAAAATGATACTTGCAGCCGATAAAATGATATTTCGGACTGATAGAATGATACTTTAAGTTGATAAAATGATACTTTTGTTTATAAATGTTAGATTTACTGCATAAAATGATAGTTTTATAAAATGACAAAATGATACTATGAGACGATAAAATGATATTTCTGACTGATAGAATGATACTTTGAATTGATAAAATGATACTTTTGTTTATAAAATATATAAGGGCAAAATTGTCATTTTGTTTTCAAATTGGCGCGTCGATAGAATGAAACTTTAACCTGATAAAATGATAATCTAACCTTATAAAATGATATATAAGCGAAAGAATTGGCATATAAGCTGATAAAATGACAAAAAAATGATAAAATGATAGTTTTGCCGGATAGATCGATACTTTAAGTTGATAAAATGATACTTTTGGCTTATAAATGTTAGGTTTACTATATAAAATGATAGTTTTACCGAATAGAATGATACTCCGAGTTTATAAAATGATAAATGTTACTCGCAGTAGATAAAATCATATTTCTAACCTATAAAATAACAAAATGATACTTGCAGCCGATAAAATGATATTTCTGAATGATAGAATGATACTTTAAGTTGATAAAATGATACTTTTGGCTTATAAATGTTAGGTTTACAACATAAAATGATAGTTTTGACGAATAGAATGATACTCTGAGTTAATAAAATGATACTTTTGCCGATAGAATGATACTCTAAGTTGACAAAATCATAGTTTTGCCGGACAAAATGACAAAATGATACTTGCATCCGATAAAATGATATTTCTGACTGATAGAATGATACTTTGTGTTGATAAAATGATACTTTTGTTTATAAATGTTAGATTTACTGCATAAAATGATAGTTTTGACTGATAGAATGATACTCTGAGTTGATAAAATGATACTTTTACCGATAGAATGATACACTGAATTTTGCGGGATAAAATGACAAAAGATACTCTGAGTCGATAAAATGATATTTCTGACTGATAGAATGATACTTTGAATTGATAAAATGATTCATTCGTCATAAAATGAAACTTTAACTTGATATAATGATAATCTAACCTTATAAAATGGTATATAAGCTAAAGAAATGGCATATAAGCTGATAAAATGACAAAAAATGATAAAATGATAGTTTTGCAGGATAGAATGATACTTTAAGTTGATAAAATGTTACTTTTGGGTTATAAATGTTAGGTTTACTATATAAAATGATAGTTTTACCGAATAGAATGATACTCCGAGTTTATAAAATGATAAATGTTACTCGCAGTAGATAAAATCATATTTCTAACCTATAAAATGAGTAAATGATACTTGCATCCGATAAAATGATATTTCTGACTGATAGAATGATACTTTGAGTTGATAAAATGATATTTTTGTTTATAAATGTTTGATTTACTGCATAAAATGATAGTTTTCACTGATAGAATGATACTCTGAGTTGATAAAATGATACTTTGGCCGATAGAATGATACTCTGAGTTGACAAAATCATAGTTTTATTGGATAGAATGATACTCTGAGACGATAAAATGATATTTCTGACTGATAGAATGATACTTTGAATTGATAAAATGATACTTTTGTTTATAAAATATATAAGGGCAAAATTGTCATTTCGTTTTCAAATTGGCGCGTTGATAGAAAACGTGAACTAGACGCTAAATTTAATTTCTCTGACACTCAAACTCTTCGAATCGCTTCCAAACTCTCTGATCGCATTCAAACCGGAGTTTCTTCAGTTTCGAAGGTTAGTCCATCCAAATTCTGTAATATGACGTCGGAAAACGCTCAAGGATCATCGAAGAAAGGTTGGATGAAGTTTTTTACTTATTTCACTTTTGTTTTTGCTCGATTTTATCCTTTTTCCTGCGATTATCCTTTTTTTTAGATTCTATAGTTTTTTAGTGTAGATTTATAGTTACATATTACAGCATGATGAATTTTCTTCGAATTTACTTCATACCTTGTTCCATATCCTAACTCAGCGGTTTTTAGATTCTAAATCAGCGGTTTATGCGAAGAAGTTTATCATTATTTAGTATCTCGGTGAATAATTTTGAGTTATATTAAGTGTGTATTCATTAATTTTACCACTTTTTTTGTATGTCTTCCAGCCTCAAAGCGTGGGAGGTCACAAACCAACGATGAAGAAGAAATGCTTGCCAGAAAGAAACAGGATAAAGGAAAGAGTGTTAAAGATATTAGTTATAAAGTTCCTTCGTGTGATGAAATTAAAAGTTCAATTAGGGAGGCTGCAGATGCTATTAGTAAAATGATGAGGTATATAAAGGATGCTCCAGCAAATACCAATGACACCAATTGCTTCAAAGTTGCAGCTATAAATGCACTAAAGATGGTTGGTGTGGAGGTTGATCAAGGGGACCAAGCTGTGTCTAAGCAAATTGAAAACATGACACAGCTATGGAAGAGGATCAAGAAGATGATCCAGAATGGATTCAGCTTATGGAAAAAATGATGGAAGCCCATGATGAAAAATGCAAATTAGTGAATGAAGGCACATCAATTTTGTCTGATATTAACTTGGGAAAGAAACCAGTACGTTGAAGATTTGGGAAACAATTTATTTACTTTTTTGAGTTTTTATTCTTATGTTATATCACATTTCACTTTTTGCAGGAGACAAATGATTATAATCCCTCAACCGAAATAATAGTTTACAATCCAGACATGGTAAGTGTTAAGCAATGATATATCTCATCCATTCACCAACACTTTTAACAAACATGAAGTGAACTATATGTCTTATATAGTGAAGTTTTCATATCAATCTTGCCCTGACATGCAACTGCTAGGATTGAACAAATGGAAAGGATGGTCCAGGCCAAAACCAAGTTTACCTTGAAGGAGTCACAAATTTTTTTGTGGATTATGACAACATATGAATCAAATGAGTAAGATTTATATTATAATTCTGATTTAGAAGAAAAATATACAAAAGATGTGCTAACACACACACATATTTGAACAGGGACGCCATAGTGTATGATGATAATGTCATAACGGCAACAAAAGGAGAATTCTGTTCACTATTGCCACGTACGCTAATAGAAGTTGGTGTGATCAGTGCATGGGCTTCTTATTTGATAATATGGAAGGATACATGGCTCTATCTTCATCAAGGCGCCTTTTTTTCACAACATACTCATCCGTAAGAATAATATAAATTTTGAAAAATAAATTGCATGGTATATGTTCATTATAAAGCATGATTATATATATGCTTGTCTATCATCTTCATCAGCAACAGCATCAGGAAGTTTATCTCCTAATACACAAAAGATTTCAGTGTGTTAAACGATTTATGTCATTATATAAAGTCAAAGTATCATTTTATCCCCTGAAACTATCATTTTATCCCTTGAAACCATCATTTTATCAAGTGCAACTATAATTATATCAAGTGCAACTAGTAAGTTTATCATTTTACCCACCGAAACTATCATTTTATTCCCAGAACCTATCATTTTCAATAATTTCCATCCAGATTTGACTTGTCTCATCTTTCAGCTGTATACAATTGTTGACCGGCCTTATGGGGTTGACCTCATGACTCTATTTGATAGATTCTGTGACAATTTACAAACTGAGGTTGAACAAATTCCGTATTTCAAATGGGACGATGTAGATTTGGTAAATACTAAACACAATTGATTCTTTGTTATATTACTAATTGTTTTTATTCTAAAATTATTATTATTATCTATGTAGGTGTTCTTTCCAATATGTACTGTAGAACATTACTATACCATATGCTTCAGATTTAGTACTAAAAGTATAGTGGTGATTGACAATTCGAAGAATGCTGACGATGAGGACGTATTAATCAAATATGGTGGCATACATGGAAATGTGGTAAGTATACATGATATATAGTGAAGTATTTTTGTGATTACAGTGAAGTATAGCACTCTTTATAGTGAACTACATCTGATATTCATAATGATATATTGCAGAGATTGTTTTTTTGTCATTTTTTGACAAAAATGGGGTATCACAACCAAAGCAAATCAATAAAGTATGCGAGCATAGTAAGGCTCAAAATGCCTTGGAGAACAACATCAAATGTAGAAGATTGTGGAGTTTTTTTGATGCGACATTTGGAATGTTATTATGGTAGGCGTGAACAAGATTGGAATTGTGGATTAACTGCAAGAAGCAAAGGAATACTCCAAAGACTGAGAGCAAAGTATTGCAGCGCATTATTATTGTCGGAAAAAAACCATGAGGCATTGAATATCTTGTCACTAGCATCAAAGCATTATGAAGAATATGGGAAAACAAATAACACAGATGTGGAAAAAATGATTGTAAACTTCAAACGTTCATAAACTATTGTAGAAAACTTCATTTAAATTCAATAGCAAGTACTTATTGTAAATTAATATCTTGTTTACTATTTAATTCACTGTTGTGTTGTATCTATTTACTTCACTGAATAAGGAACTAGTGTTTTGTGAACAAGAGTGAAGTAAAATCCGAATAAGAGTGATGTGTTTTGCTTGATAAAATGATACTTTTACTGATTTGTAGGTATGTACATTCTTGTTTTTGATGATGCTTTGAAGCCAATAATTGGTAGTTAAGATGATACTTTTGGCTTATAAATGTTAGGTTTACTTGATAAAATGATAGTTTTGCTTGATAGAATGATACTCAGTGTTATAAAATGATACTTTTGCCGATAGATTGATACTCTGAGTTGACAAAATGATAGTTTTGCCGGATAGAATGATACTCTGAGTTTATAAAATGATAAATGGTACTCGCAGCAGATAAAATGATATTTCTATCCAATAAAATGACAAAATGATACATGCAGCCGATAAAATGATATTTCTGACTAATAGAATGATACTTTGAATTGATAAAATGATACATTCGTCATAAAATGAAACTTTCACCTGATAAAATGATAATCTAACCTTATAAAATGATATATAAGCTGAAGAAATGACAAATAAGTTGATAAAATGACATAAAAATGATAAAATGATAGTTTTGCCGGATATAATGATACTCTGAGTTGATAAAATGATACTTTTGCCGATAGAGTGACACTCTGAGTTGACAAAATCATAGTTTTGCCGGATAAAATGACAAATTGATACTTGCATCCGATAAAATGATATTACTGACTGATAGAATGATACTTTGAGTTGATAAAATGATACTTTTGCTTATAAATGTTTGATTTACTGCATAAAATGATAGTTTTGACTGATAGAATGATACTCTGAGTTGATAAAATGATACTTTGGCCGATAGAATGATACTCTGAGTTGACAAAATCATAGTTTTGCCGGATAGAATGATACTCTGAGCCGATAAAATGATATTTCTGACTGATAGAACGATACTTTGAATTGATAAAATGATACTTTTGTTTATAAAATGATTAATTCGTCATAAAATGAAATTTTAACCTGATAAAATGATAATCTAACCTTATAAAATGATATATAAGCTGAAGAAATGGCATATAAGCTGATAAAATGACATAAAAATGATAAAATGATAGTTTTACCGGATAGAATGATACTTTAAGTTGATAAAATGATACTTTTGGCTTATAAATGTTAGGTTTACTATATAAAATGATAGTTTTGCCGGATAGAATGATACTCTGGGTTTATAAAATGATAAATGTTACTCGCAGTAGATAAAATCATATTTCTAACCTATAAAATGACAAAATGATACTTGCAGCCGATAAAATGATATTTCTGACTGATTGAATGATACTTTGAGTTGATAAAATGATACTTTTGTTTATAAATGTTAGATTTACTGCATAAAATGATAGTATTGACTGATAGAATGATACACTGAGTTGATAAAATGATACTTTTATTGATATGTAGGTTTTACATTCTTGGTAGTTAAGGAGATACTTCTGGCTTATAAATGTTAGGTTTACTGTATAAAATGATAGTTTTGCCGGATAGAATGAGACTCTGAGTCTATAAAATGTTAAATGTTACTCGCAGCAGATAAAATGATATTTCTATTCTATAAAATTACAAAATGATACTTGCAGCCGATAAAATGATATTTCTGAATGATAGAATGATACTTTAAGTTGATAAAATGATACTTTTGGCTTATAAATGTTAGGTTTACAACATAAAATGATAATTTTGACGGATAGAATGATACTCAGAGTTAATAAAATGATACATTTACTGATATGTAGTTATGTACATTCCTGTTTGTAATGATGCTTTGAAGCCAATGATTGGTAGTTAAGATGATACTTTTGGCTTATAAATGATAGGTTTACCGTATAAAATGATAGTTTTTCCGGATAGAATAGACCCATGAACTTGTTATGTTCCTAGGAACGCTCCCACTATGACATGGTTCTAAAAATCTTAGGTGTTGAAGTTGATTTTATTAGTGCATAAGCTTCTAATGGTATGACTCTTTGGTAATGTGGAAAATTCGATATCTCTCTTTGTCCTGAGAGTTATCACGCTGTTAGGCTTTTAGTTCCTCTCTTGATCTTCAAACAAGAGTTCTATCTTTGAAGATTATAGAACTTATAATCTTACATCATTTGGGACAACCTTAAAACATGTCTGATCAGTACTCAACTCCAATTACTTGGATACCTTTCCAAGATGTATTGCAACAACATTACACCTTGAGATGTGCTAGACTAGGGTCGCTCTAGTCCACAACTCGTGTTTTGTAGAAGGTACTGATGATGGTAGTTTCTTTAAGGTGTATCTCGTTATATCTAACACTTATCCCATCAATGATAAGATTTTCATGAGTACAACTCATCACTTAATCAAACTTGTCTTAGATAGACGTCGATTCCTTCTTACATAACTATCTCATTCTTCAGAAGGACGCTTGGATTCGTCAATGGAGGTTAGGCTCCCACTACTGATCATAACCCATTGCTTGTCTCCTTATGGTGTAAACCATTGAGACTTGCTAGTCTTTCTATGTTGCACTTCTGTAAGCGATCTGGATCGAATGATTCTCACTTATAGTGCATCAAACAGACATTCTCGACTTTCAAGCTATTTAACAAACAAATAGTTAAAATCTTGATGGTCTGGATCAGTCTGAACAATAGCTAAGTATTTTCTTGGCCTTAAGACTAAGAGCCATAAATACTTTATCATTCATTGTTTAAGAAGTTGATGTGTTGTTTCATACTCAATCTTGTTGCATTTGTATCGTTTCAATACTATGATGCCTTAAACATCAACCATAAAACAATAATTGAGCAAAAATAGCTCCCACTGCAACAAAAACTTAACTGGATCAAGATCTCTTACTTAGAAGTTGCATTTCCATGTAAGCCATTGTCCTTCTTTAAAAGAGGTCAGTCCAACTTACAAAACATCTTCACTCGCTTCAGACAAACTTTGATGACAATTCAGGCTCTCCCATTTCCATATCTAAGTCTTTTGTTCAAATGAACTAGGACTTAGGAAAAATGCAGCCTTCATGAATTCGTCATCTATCATGTTACTTTCCTCTAACAGTAATATAACGACTAATATTCTGAAGGTTTTCTACTTTTCAGTTAAACCTTCTTGTAGTCATTTCTTATTACTTTAGGCGATGACTTGAGTCAGAAAACTATTTGAGTGATCAAAAGATTCCTCAAAACATTCTGTCCCTCTAGGATATTCCAATCGAATCATCTTGACAAATTCTATTGACATCCATCTTTCATCGTCACTAACCAAGACTTGTCGTGCTACTTAAAAGAAAATAGCTTGACCTAATTCCTCAAAGAACTTGTCAAGTACATGCAAGATGCATTCTTGAACAATCTTCGTGGAATTATGTCGAGGAAATGGAGGACATGAATCAGTGAGTATAAACTCCAAGTTTTAGCGATGAGAATCTTATCCATTTTTCATTTCCAGTCTACATAATTTTGGCATTCGAGTTCATTTCTTTAAGGATCGCAGACAAAATATGAACGACATAATGAAGATTTGGCATATAAACTTATTATCACACACTTATGCTCAATACATAATCGCAAATAACCACAAAACAATTATGTATCTTGCAACTGTAAAATTAAAATTTTGTATCCCCTAGATGAGGTCAATACGCATTAAAATCTTACAATTTTACTGGTCACAATCATCGACGAATAGTCCAGCGACCATAGAGTAGCATGGCCGCCTAATGTTTCCTAAGCAAGACCACCGAATTTAGCATTACAGAGTCTCATTTCTACAACACACTCCCATAACAATGCTCATGTGCTGCTAACAAGATCAAGCTATCTCATAAATTCTGTGTGAACTTCTGAATCTCGTAGTTTCTTAGGATTATTGTCCCCACAAAGCAGGTGGCGATAATATTGGAAACCACATTCTAGTTCATACTATTTATATTTGAGAAGTCCGCCTTATGAACTCGCTATTTCTTAGGATTATTGTCCCCACAGAGCAGGTGGCGGTAATATTAGAAAAAAGCTTCATAAATTGCAGACCAATTGATGGAGACCATATACAACGCACTTTTTGTAATTATCGCTTAGATATTTATATGGTTTTTGCATAATTATCACATAAGCAGATAAAACAGATAATCCACTTACAAAGATAAACACCAAATAAACAGATAAATCCATTTAATGCATGACATTTAAACACACTGGATAATTAATGACAATTATTTAATCTAGTCAAGGGAGAATCAATTAAATAATTATGTTTTATCTTGGATAATTATTATCCAAATTCATTTAGGATTTGTCAAGATAGTGTTAACTATCTAAATCTATTTAGGATCATTCTAGATTTTATTTCGATAAAATCAAATCCTTCAATTCAAGATAACGTTGATCTAGGATTATCATTATTTAAATCGTTCTAGGATATTACTAGATAGAAACGTTTCCATCATAATCCATACGATAAATAAAATCCAATCAACCAATATTTATACAAATCTTAATTCTATTTAGAATAGACGTCTAGAATATATCAAATATTACTTAGGATTTCTTTGATAAATTAATTTATCTAAATCCAATTAAATACAGATATTCTTATATATTATCTTTATCCTAATCTATCTAGGATATAAATCCAAAAGATAAGGATAATCATGGATTAATACTTATTTTAATCCATCTAGGATTTGTCTTAAATCTATTCAAATCCATAGGATAAAATAAATTAATATTAATATTAATCCTGATCCTAATCCATCTAGGATTTATTCTTGGAGTAAATCCATATAAATCCATAGAATTAGATAATATTATATTATAATTATTCAAATCCATCTAAGATTTATATAGGAACAAATCCATATAAATCTATAAGATAAGATTAAAATATTATATTATCACTATCCAAATCCATCTAGAATTTATCTATGAATAAATTCATTTAAATTCATAGGATAAGAATAAAATAATATTATTATTATCTAAATCCAACTAGGATTTGTCTTGGAATAAATCCATATAAATCCATAGGATATAGATAAAATTTAGATTATTATTTTCCAAATATAACTAGGATTCATCTAGGAATAAAATCCATATAAATCCAATGAATAAGGAAAGAATCTAATTAATCCATGATTTGATATTAAATCAAATCTTATATAATACATAAAATCCATAAAAGATATATTCAAATCTTATTTCCAAATTCATCTTGAATATTTTCCAAAATAAAATCCAAGAATCTAGGGAAATCTTACCAAAAGATTTTATTTCCATTAAATAATAATATTTTAATGATAACTTTTAATAAAATAATTAAATAATCATTAAAATAATCCTTCATCGTTATCTCATCGTACGAGGTTCGCACGAACGATGAACGACGAAAATCCGATGAGTTCTTCGTCGGAATACGACGCACACGGCGTCTCGGCCACCGGCGCGCCAGCGTCTCGGCCAGGAGCGTGCGCGTAGGCGCGGCTCCTCTCGGCCAGTGGCGTGCCCCTCTCGGCCAGTGTCTTGACTCCCGTCTCGGCCATCCGAGCCGTCGGGTGGCGCGCCGGTGCGCTCGCCGCTATTGCAGCCTCCCGATCGGTGAGCGATTGGCAAGCTTTTTTTTCTTTTCCGAAACACTATATATACACGATTTGCACGTCATTTTCATTCACACCACTTGTTTTAACGAGTACTCTCTCTATCTTAATTTTTGTACAAGATCAACAACGCGAAATGGAGCACAACAACGAGCCTACTCCGGGAACGAGCAGGTCTCAATATCCCACGGTACCCGTGGGAGGTGGATGGGGTCCGAAGCCCGGGTACTACTACCCTTGGCAGCAGTTGATGCCCGGGATGGCACCCGGGGGTGGTACGCCGGGATGGCAGTGAAGGGGTTGGCAACGGAAGCATGCGTTCTAACGGATCACGTATATGAATCTATTTTGCAAATTATTTAGACAAATTCTATTCGCGTAATTAACACATGTATCATGCTCATAACTTGAATTTCAAATATGTTTTAGCACAAAAAATCCCTAAAACATGCTTGCTACGGAGTTAGCCAATTTACCTCGTTGATTCTCCAAAGAATCATCGATTGCTCGCGCCTTCTCCACGATGATCTTCAATACTAGACCACGGGATCTTCTGACTGGTGTCCCAAACTGTATCTCGACATCAAGGTGGGCTGATCTTATCTAAACACTAGGACTCGAATAAAGAAGACAGAAATTCCTCACGGAGGAGGAGAGAGAATTTTTGAGCTCCTCTCAAAATAGAGGGGGACGAAAATTGTATTATGAAATCCATTGATTTTTGGTCTCCTTTATTCTCCTATTTATAATAGTTACATATTGGGCCCAGTCAGAGATCTATGGAAGGTTTTGGATATGGGCTCCCCCAATTAGCTTTTTACTAATTAAATTGAACTCATAATTTAATACAAGCTTATATTGGAATATTACGAGCAGCCACTACAGAAGTAATATTGAACTCCCCATCCAAATCCGAAATTACAAGTAATTCGGGTTTCCATTTTATTTATTATTTATTTCCCGCACTTAAGATATAAATGTCCATTAATTAATTAAAGTCTGCTATGAACTTAATTAATTAACATCTTATTAATTCCAAGAGTGGACTTAGCAAGAAACACTTATTTATTATTCATAGAGTAATAAAACTCCAACTGGCCAGTTTCCGAATAATAAAACCTTGTTCAAGCTCCTCTTGAGGACATTATCAAACGAGATTCACCTCGCGCACGATTCAACATAAAAGCAATCCTAGCACCGCTAGATAATGATCACCACTACCCAATATACCTGGATTGTTGGGTGACAAAAAACCCACACCTTTGGTAAGTCAAAGTAGTAGATACTCAATATCGTATGCTCAATGCTAACGTACATTGATTAAGAAATAGATATTTATCAAGACCTCGTCTTTCAGTAGATAACATAAAGACACGTCTTGCTGTTAGATCCATTCAGTGTTATACCACACCAACGTCATCTTATTTCAATATGGCTTAGAAATAATCGGACTGACATTGCAACCTTTCACGATAGGTAGCCAAAGTCTATCTAGGTTGTGAAATTCTTCTTCTCTTTTGCAAAGCATTGCTTAGAACCGACTGTAGTACCTTAAAGTGAGCGCAGCCCACGACCAGTCTACTAAGCAAAAGACGTAGGCTTTGTTTACTTCTTATGCATTTAAATGTTTATAAAACATCTTATAAACGCACAAGCAAACACAATGTAATAATATATTGATTATATTCGTGCAAACTGCTCGAATGATACTGAATCGGGCCAAAAGTGGATTGTAGAGTTTTTCCGTACACAAGCAAGATTCTATTCATGCGAAGTCGCTCAAAACATGCTTTTCAGTATACTAACCCTAACACGCAGGGGATGCCGGGGGGTTCGGCGATGCAGGGCGGGCAGGGGGTACCCGGGGGTGTTACTCCGGGATGGCAGGGGATGCAGGGGGTCCGATGATGCCGGGGTGGGCACCCGGGATGCAGATGACGCAGGGGTACCCGGGGATGCAGGGGACGCGGGGGGGGGGGGACAACGTCTATCGCCCCAGTTTTGATTTTGGTACTGCTTCTTCGCACACATCGACCCCAACAGAGACGCGGTTCACAGGGTTTGAGACCTTCTCCTTAGAGGAGTTGGGAATAGATCTCGGGGATGCAGGCACTCCCGTTCAAACGGGGGGAGTAGGGCGGGGTCGGGGCGCGCCCAAGAAGAAGAAGGGGAAGAGGGTGGTCGGCGAGTCGTCGTAGCCGGCTGGTGACGACAGCCAGCCACGGAGGAAGTGGACGGACGCGGAGAACGTCGCGCTGTCCAAGGCGTGGATGAGTGTCTACGATGACCCCCTCGCCTCGAATAATCAGAGGATCCTCAACTTGTGGGCTAAAATAGCAGCATCCTACAAGGCATTTTGCCCGGCGGGGAGGCCACGCAGCGGAGAGGAGTGCCGGAAGGGGTGGGACCGAATCCGGTCTGGGGTCTCCCGATTTTTGGGCTTGTACACCAACGCCCTCCGAATGAAGTCCAGTGGCCAAACTGACGAGGACTGTAGGAGGATGGCGGAGAAAGAGTTCCCCTTGCCCGGGATTTACAAGGACTTCACCTACTGGAACTGCTATGAGGTGCTAATGGACTCCGAGAAGTTTCGGGCAGGTGTCGATGCTAACTGGCTGAAGAAGCAGCGCCTGAATTATTCCGGTGATTACGCCGGCGGCAGCAGCGGCGGTTCCCACGACCTCCCCGAAGATGCTCAGGATACCCCGTCCCCTCCCGCGTTTACTCGCCGCACTCGCCCGGTTGGTCAAAGGGAGGCGCAACGGGCTCGCCAGAGGTCCCAGGAGGTCCAGTCGGCATCCCCCCTGTTGGCAGCTCGACAGCCGACCTTGTCTTCTTGGCGCGTCAACAAGCACGGGCTCAGATGATCAAGGTCATATATCAATGGAAGAATGCAACTGACCCCGAGAAGAGTTTTTTTCACGCGGTGCTCGTGAGTATGCGAGAGGATTTAAATCCCGCCGCGGCACAGGTGGGGTGCTCTGACGTGGGCTCAACTGTTGCAGATTTGGGGGTCCCGGATAGCGGCGACGACGGCGACGACGGCGAGGAGTGAGGTGGAGGCGGGGGGGGGGGGGGTGGGGGCTCGTGCGTCGATTATAAGTTTTTTTTAAAGTAATGTAATTTTTTTTGATGGATTTTTTTTAATTAATGTACTTTTAAATTTTTAATATTATTATTGAATTTTCCCGTATATGTTTCGTAAATTTAATTCCATATTTTGTGTGATTGTTAATTATTTGTTTTTAGTCACCATCATCATCTCACAGGTCTCTAATTTCTCCATTTCCATTATTCAATTCGAAAAATCCCCAATCATCTATCAAATCGAATTAAAACAGAGCACATTTTGATGTAAACGAATTCAATCGGCGTGGTGCGGGTAGCGCCACCCAGCAGAAAAAAACCGGCAATAATGGCGGCGTGATTCCCCCGACCGTGACGAGAAGCCGCTCGTCACGCCTATCTCGAGACCTCAACATCAATCCTTAAACCCTAACAAACCCTAATTCATCCTACATTGCGCTTCTGCCTGAAGACATTCACAATTTCCACCAAAACAACACTCCACCGGCGTCGTTTCCTCTGCCGCCGGGCGTGACCAAAGCGTGTTCCATCCTGGAAGCCGTCGTCGATCTCAACTTCAGCACGACATCGAATCTATCGACGACGGAGCAACTCAAGGCGAGGAAGGCGAAGCAGGATCCAATTTTGGAATCGGAGATCGTAGGGAGTAATATTTTAAATGAATATTTATTAAAATAATTAGGGAGTAAAAAATTATAATTAATCGTCTAATTTGGTCAAAATCGGGATTAAATCTGTTGACCGTTAAAAACTAACGGAACAGTTAGTCCATGACCAATTGTGATCCGATTTGAAATATTCAGAATGCAAAAATTCAAAAGATAAATTTTAGGACCAAAATCATAAAATGAGCATATGTTCAGGACCAGTTTTGGCTTTTACTCTATATTTTAATCCTTCCTTCAATTTATTTTATTTTTATATGGTACTTTAATTGATAAACAAAAAAAATTAAAAGAAACTAAAATTGTGATGATGTGGAAAATGAGGATGAGTGGATTTATATGGTGCTATTGAGGATATTTTGGCGGGATGATAAAATGTTTACATGGTAGAAGAAAAATGGAAATGGTAAAAAAATTATAGGGCGGGATTGTAGTCTCATATTGTGAATACTCTCATTTTAGTTACACCTGATATGATTAGAATTAATAATTTACTAGTATTATTTTGTAGATTCAACTATCCACTAATAATATATAAATATACACTTTTATTGATAATGTGAATCATATAATCCACTAAAATTATTTGTCACGACCACACTTTTTAAGGATAAAAAGCTCGGTTGATCGCGACTAGTGGGGGAATAAAGAAGAAGGGGAAGAAATGGAAAAATGATCAAAGGGCACGACATTTGAAACAAATGGGAAACTTAATATTGAATCAGAGTCTCAAATCACGAAGCGACAATAGTCCAAAAATTTAAGAAAAGATAAGAGTTTAAAACTTAGAGTCGCGGAAGCATTTGAGAGTTAACTACTACTATGTCACACAAATAGCTATTGAAATATTTATCGAACACTACCTTCGTTCCATATGCTCAACGTTCTCCGTCCTCGTCATGTCTCAACCTGCACGTATGGAAAATACATGCAGGGCTGAGTACTTGATGCACTTAGTCAACTCATGCCAAAAATATTTTCATCAAATAAAGTCATGCCAAACCATCGTTGAGTGAATATAGAGTTTTACTTTAAAAATATCGATAAACACTAAAATCATTTCTTTTATCGTAAAAGGTATCTGCACATACAAACATCATCATCATCCATCATATACCATATCTGAATCATCTCATGAAAAGAGAATGTGGCCACAAACTCGATCACTGGATCAGCCGACCCAAAACACAGCTCACGATCCCCATCAATGTACACTAGCCTGAGTAAAGGCTCACCCCATAGTTAGACCCGATTTTGTTAACCATTAGAGTCTAGTAGGATTTTATCCCGTAGGCAATTCAAAATAGAAGAATACGACATGACATAACATTCAGACCATCCCCTTATAGCACCACATTCATAACTTTGAAAATAAAAGAGTTTAGGTAATAAAGTCCACCTCGAGCACTTAGAATTTCCATCTTTAAAAGAATGTCTCCTCTGAACTTAACTAGCGTGTGGAAGAAACCCATTTGCAAAGCACATAAGGACACATTAATTTATGATTTTTGAATGCATGAATCCTAAATTCAATTATATTCTCGTCCTTCTTTAGAATTTTGGATCTCGTCTTTTCTTTGTTCTTTCCTTGGGCTTCGTAAATTTCGATTATTTGCAGCTTCCCGAGGCATCACAAGCGACGCTGGCGGACCACTCACGTCCTTGAAACTCGTATCGTTAGTCTCATACTTATTCATCCTCCTCGTAATGAATTCGGGAATTAAATAAATTAGCTAAAAGATTAACTAAATTAAATTGGGAACTAAAAAATAAATATATTTCACCCTTTCTTGCGTGGAAATCCAAACAACGAAATAAAAATATGCGATCCCGAGTAAAAGAATTTAATATGGGCCCAAAATATTTTACCTATTTACCTAAGCCCAAAACCTAAATAAATGTAAAACTAGCCCAACACTAGATATAACTAAGCCCTACAGTATATAAATAAAAGAAAAGAATCACCCCCAAATTTGAATCACCCCCAAATTTGAATCTCTCTCTCTTGCTTCTCACCGATCCCCTCTCTCTCTCTCCCTCGCTTCTCACCCTTTCTGTTCCTCCAAATTGAAAAAAAACTCTAAACTAGAATTGGACTACTTAGCTATCGATTCTCCGGAGTTTTCTTCCTCGACACTGACAACCCTTCCTACTGCGACACCACCGCTGCTGCTATTGTTTCGGCTGGTAACCGCTGCCGTCCCCGCCGACGCTCGGTAAGTTGCTTCACATTTAATTTGCAAAAAAAGTTTAAAAACCTTGAAATCTTTACTAAAAGTTTCAGAAATGAAAAGGGTTTGGAAATGTCGTCGAAAAGGTCTGGGAAGTGTCGTTGTGCGTCGGATGCCTCGCTGCCACCGCTGGTCTGCCTCCGCCACCGCCGCTGGTCTGCCGGAGGGCAGAAAATCCGGCTTGAGGTCGATATCTTATTTCTTTAGTCAATTTCTTGTTTACATTGTGACTTCATACATTATGTGATTCATTAATCTTGAATTTGGTATATTATGAATAGGTGGAGAACTAGTTCCTACGGCACAAGCTTCATTCTGATTCAGTGGTGGGGCTGAGGTACTGTGGCAATAGCCTCGGGTTGTCCTCTGTTTCCAACTTACGCACTGGATGTATACCCTCTGTTAACCGTATGATTGAGAACCTCTCGGATTGGGACATAGACACCTCTGATTCTGAGGGTGGGGGCTATGGTGGTCGCGACTCCCCTAAGGCATCACCGCGGGATGATAAAGTGGCCAATGGTGGTGCAAGACACATTTATTTTGCCAATGCACCTGGGAATTATAATGATAGAGTCGTTGTAGGGCACCGTGATTCTGCTAGGATGTCTTCTGAATCTGTCACTAACTGAACTCCACCCCGGACACCACTAGTGGCAACAGCGTTTCAGTGGAGAAACGGAACAATGAAGGGGCTAATCCATCTAGCACCAGCGTGCAGCCAAATATGCAAATGTGAAGGTAGCAGTGAAAAACAAAGTTCCTCTTGTAAGGTCGTTGACTTGAGCTGTGTTACATTCTGTATTGAAACAAGTAACACAGCGACCATACCTAAGGTTCACGAGGAATATGTTCCCTCATTTATTTTGGAGGTAAGTTAGAAGCATAATCTGTTTCTCTCAACCATGCATATTTATTTTGTTTTTTTTCAATCAATTACTTCTTTAACACCTGATATTGATCATTGAATCAAAATATGTCTCGGAATCTCAATTGTTTGTAATGAGTAACTCCGTTGTAAAAAAACTTTATATTCCACTGTTCCACAAAGAAATATGTCAGAGATGACGGATGAATTAATAAAATATCTTTTTCTTCACTTCTAGATTTTGCGTAGCTAAAAGTACATTGTTGCAAAAAGCATTATCAATTTTTTTTGCTAGGAGATATTCTAATAGGAACTTTGGGATTCTTTATGCCAGATGAACATGAGAGATCTTGAAGTTAATAGTTCTCATTTAGCCTCTTTTCATGGAAGCAGATCTTCTAATACTTGTATATTATCTAAATCCGATGCAGTGGTCTAGGCAACTGGTATGCTGTTTTATCTTATGATGCATCTGTGCGTCTATGCCTCCACCCATGGGCAAGGAGCTGTATGGGAGCTCCTCCCTTTTTGGAAAATGAATGTTCACTGCTTAGGGATGTATTAGGGTGAGATAATCTCTGGATTTTATTTTTAATTTTCTGCTGCATATGCTGATTAGTTAGCTTCCAAATCATATTTTGGTTTCTTTTGCACTAAAGAAAGTTACTTAAAAGGGCATATCTAGTACATTAACTTTCCTTGTTTAATTTGCCGGTTAAGAAATATATTATTAAAATCAGAGCAAGAGCTGCCGAGGAACGATCATTCTGAACTTGTGGGTGAAGGCATTTACGTAACGTCTAAGAAAACCATCGGGAAGGTTAAAGTTCAAGGTGTATAAGTGGTATTGCAAGAAAATTGTTTTCTGCTTCTTGTGCATGGCTTGTATTTAACTGTACAAAGTTTTTCTATTATTTTTCAGTTCGTAAAGTGAAAATGGGGACGGAGCAACCCACTGGTTGCATGTTTACATCTTTAAAGTCTTCATCCACGGTGAAGCTGGAAACATTTCAGCAAAGGTTATCAAATGTGAAATTGGTTGTTTCATCCAACAGAAAAAAAGGAAAAAAAGAAAAAAAGGAAAAAAAGGAAAAAAAGAAAAGAAAAAAAGCTGATATTGTAAGAGGCTCTCTGTATTGCATAGAAGCGTTGCACACTTAATTGTTGGGACTCGTAGATACTTGAGAGAAGTACCCAAGCTCATAAAGTGCATCAACTTATGAATTGGTGCAAGGTATGCAGGTTTCTTACATTCATTCATTCTATCATATATCAATATGGATTCTTGTTTCTCATTCAATCTAACTTCTACTCGGATTGTATATCTTGTTTTTGATTGCAGAACCATATTCTTGTTTGTTGAGATTGAAAAGTTCACCCGAAGAGGATGCATTGGGAATGTAACCGGTATCTGGTGAATCTCGTGTCTTTTATGTTTTGTGTCTCATTCTACTTCTAGGTCATATGTTTGGCAGATCATTGATAAGTGAATTATACTGCTCTTGACATGCAGCTTGCCAGATGGATTTGGAGATGATCTGATAATCGAAGTCCATGATTCGAAGGGAAAGTATTGCGGGCATGCTCTTGTTCAGGTGGCTGACATTTCTGATGAATCGGTACTTGATCTTGAGATGCATACACAAAGCTCAGGTATCATGAATGTGCATTGCTGGTTACCTGGAATGGCTATATATGTTTCCACAATTGTTAAATGCATTCTTGCTTTTCGATCTTTTAGATACCTTTCATACGTTATGGATATCTCCACAGCAACAGTAGATTATCTTGATTTGGTGCACGACATTCTGCTGCCAGTGGTAATCAAAGACAAAAGTAAGCTCACATTGAGTCACTAAGAGGTAGGTCGTTATGTGGCAAGTTGTCGTTTTGTTATCATTTTTAACATTTCCTGGTTATTGTATGATAGTATCTAATTTAATGTCTTGATTGTTTTCCTGATCAGGCCCGTTTTCTGGGAGAAGTTTCTGTTCAAATTGAGCAGATATTCACTCTAATCTTCGAGAATTTCAAGTAACTTGATGAATCATCGATGTCGGGTATTAAAGATGTATTCGGACCTGCAACAGGATTGGCTGCACCTGCACTTGATCCAGCTTTGAAGCTCTACAAATGGTTGCATGATATTCTTTCCCCGAGGTGCACTTAAAGCTATGTAGATATTTCCATGTGGGAAGGTGCCGGTGCTCAAACCGTCGCCTGTTTGTCTTTCTCTTTTGAATATAACTGTGATGTTTCTCTGCAGATTGCTACGAGAAAAAGGTCAATCAGGCACTTGTTTGAAATTGATGAGTTCTTTTCGACTAATAACGAAAACATGTTATTGGATCCCGTGGCTGTCTACACAGCATATATGAAAGGAAAAACTATTGCATGGGTCTCAAGGTAAAAAAGAAGAAATTTTCTTTATTATGATTTGGAATTAGAAAGTTCTTTCTACAGTTTTAATCTTACTGATTATTAGTTTTCTGCAGATGTGAAGGTAGCCGTGAAAAACAAAGTTCCTCTTGTAAGGTCGTTGACTTGAGCTGTGTTACATTCTGTATTGAAACAAGTAACACAGCGACCATACCTAAGATTCACGAGGAATATGTTCCCTCATTTATTTTGGAGGTAAGTTAGAAGCATAATCTGTTTCTCTCAACCATGCATATTTATTTTGATTTTTTTCAATCAATTACTTCTTTAACACCTGATATTGATCATTGAATCAAAATATGTCTCGGAATCTCAATTGTTTCTAATGAGTAACTCTGTTGTAAAAAAACTTTATATTCCACTGTTCCACAAAGAAATATGTCAGAGATGACTGATGAATTAATAAAATATCTTTTTCTTCACTTCTAGATTTTGCGTAGCTATAAGTACATTGTTGCAAAAACCATTATCAATTTTTTATGATAGGAGATATTCTAATAGGAACTTTGGGATTCTTTATGCCAGATGAACATGAGAGATCTTGAAGTTAATAGTTCTCATTTAGCTTCTTTTCATGGAAGCAGATCTTCTAATACTTGTATATTATCTAAATCCGATGCAGTGGTCTAGGCAACTGGTATGCTGTTTTATCTTATGATGCATCTGTGCTTCTAAGCCTCCACTCATGGGCAAGGAGCTGTATGGGAGCTCCTCCCTTTTTGGAAAATGAATGTTCACTGCTGAGGGATGTATTAGGGTGAGATAATCTCTGGATTTTATTTTTAATTTTCTGCTGTATATGCTGCTGATTAGTTAGCTTCCAAAGCATATTTTGGTTTCTTTTGCACTAAAGAAAGATACTTAAAAGGGTATATCTGATACATTAACTTTCCTTGTTAAATTTGCTGGTTAAGAAATATATTATTATAATTAGAGGAAGAGCTGACGAGGAAAGATCATTCTGAACTTGTGGGTGAAAGCGCTTACGTAACGTTTAAGAAATACATCGGGAAGGTTAAAGTTCAAGGTGTATAAGTGGTATTGCAAGAAAATTGTTTTCTGCTTCTTGTGCATGGCTTGTATTTAACTGTACAAAGTTTTTCTATTATTTTTCAGTTCGTAAAGTGAAAATGGGGACGGAGCAACCCACTGGTTGCATGTTTACATCTTTAAAGTCTTCATCCACGTTGAAGCTGGAAACATTTCTGCAAAGGTTATCAAATGTGAAATTGGTTGTTTCATCCAACAGAAAAAAAGGAAAAAAAGAAAAAAAAGGAAAAAAAATGAAAGAAAAATAGCTGACATTGTAAGAGGCTCTCTATATTCCATAGAAGCGTTGCACACTTAATTGTTGGGACTCGTTGATACTTGAGAGAAGTACCCAAGCTCATAAATTGCATCAACTTATGAATTGGTGCAAGGTATGCAGGTTTCTTACATTCATTCATTCATTCATTCATATATCAATATGGATTCTTGTTTCTCATTCAATCTAACTTCTACTCGGATTGTATATCTTGTTTTTGATTGCAGAATCATATTCTTGTTTGTTGAGATTGAAAAGTTCGCCCGAAGAGGATGCATTGGGAATGTAACCGGTATCTGGTGAATCTCTTGTCTTTTATGTTTTGTGTCTCATTCTATTTCTAGGTCTTATGTTTGGCAGATCATTGATAAGTGAATTATACTGCTCTTGACCTGCAGCTTGCCAGATGGATTTGGAGATGATCTGATAATTGAAGTCCATGATTCGAATGGAAAGTATTGCGGGCATGCTCTTGTTCAGGTGGCTGACATTTCTGATGAATCGGTACTTGATCTTGACCTCATCATTGGTTTTCTGTTATTTTTGAAACAGACCGTGTGTGTTAAGGGGTCAAGTTTTTCTGCTTGTTTTGATGCAGGGGAATAAGCATTGTCAGTGTGTTATATCTCGGGAACCAGAGCATGAAAAAGCTGGGAAAAATACAGCTATACATCAACTATTCAACCACTGCAGATGAAAGTAGTTGCAAGGTTTGCAGATGAATATAGTTACAAGATATATGCAGATGTTTTATAGTTCATGCTTAACGCCTATTTTGTACAATATCAAGATTCCATCCTTCGGGGAGAGTGGCATGACTAACTATGTGTTATGTCTAGTGCATATACATCTGTAGCAGAAACTGTAGCTTACGACTATGTTTTGGAGACTGCGATGAGAGGCCAACAGTTTCAGCACAGAAACTTGTTGCTACATGGTTCGTGGAAATGGTTGGTGGATGAATTTGCATCTCTTTTGGCGTTTTAGATGCATACACAAAGCTCAGGTACCATGATTATGCATTGCTGGTTACCTGGAACGGCTATATATGTTTCCACTATTGTAAAATGCATTCTTGCTTGTCGATCGTTTAGATACCTTTCATACGTTATGGATTTCTCCACACCAACAACAAATTTTCTTGACGTTGTGCACGACTTTCTGATTGAATGCCTTGATTGTTTTACTGATCAGGTCCATTTTTTGGGAGAAGTTTATGTTCAAATTGAGCAGATACACACTTTGGTCTTTGAGAATTATCAGGCACTTGATGAATCATCCACCAGATGAATATTAAAGATGTATTCGGCACTGCAACAGGATTGGCTGCACCTGCACTTGATCCCTTGGCTGTCTCCACAGCATATATGAAAGGAAAAACTAATGCATGGGTCTCAAGGTAAAAAAGAAGAATTTGTCTTTATTATGGTTTGGAATTCGAAAGTTCTTTCTACAGTTTTAATCTTACTGATCATTAGTTTTCTGCAGATGTGAAGGTAGCAGTGAAAAACAAAGTTCCTCTTGTAGGTCATTGACTTGAGCTGTGTTACATTCTGTATTGAAACAAGTAACACAGCGACCATACCTAAGGTTCACGGGGAATATATTCCCTCATTTATTTTGGAGGTAAGTTAGAAGCATAATCTGTTTCTCTCAACCATGCATATTTATTTTGATTTTTTTCAATCAATTACTTCTTTAACACCTGATATTGATCATTGAATCAAAATATGTCTCGGAATCTCAATTGTTTGTAATGAGTAACTCCGTTGTAAAAAAACTTTATATTCCACTGTTCCACAAAGAAATATGTCAGAGATGACTGATGAATTAATAAAATATCTTTTTCTTCACTTCTATATTTTGCGTAGCTATAAGTACATTGTTGCAAAAAGCATTATCAATTTTTTATGCTAGGAGATATTCTAATAGGAACTTTGGGATTCTTTATGCCAGATGAACATGAGAGATCTTGAAGTTAATAGTTCTCATTTAGCTTCTTTTCATGGAAGCAGATCTTCTAATACTTGTATATTATCTAAATCCGATGCAGTGGTCTAGGCAACTGGTATGCTGTTTTATCTTATGATGCATCTGTGCGTCTATGCCTCCACTCATGGGCAAGGAGCTGTATGGGTGCTCCTCCCTTTTTGGAAAATGAATGTTCACTGCTGAGGGATGTATTAGGGTGAGATAATCTCTGGAGTTTATTTTTAATTTTCTGCTGCATATGCTGATTAGTTAGCTTCCAAAGCATATTTTGGTTTCTTTTGCACTAAAGAAAGATACTTAAAAGGGTATATCTGATACATTAACTTTCTTTGTTAAATTTGCAGGTTAAGAAATATATTATTAAAATCAGAGGAAGAGCTGGAAACATCTTTAAAGTCTTCATCCACGGTTAAGCTAGAAACATTTCAGTAAAGGTTTTCAAATGTGAAATTAATTGTTTCATCCAATAGAAAAAAAAAGAAAAAAAGGAAAAAAAAGAAAAGAGGAAAAAAAAGAAAAGAAAAAAAGCTGACATTGTAAGATGCTCTCTATATTGCATAGAAGCGTTGCACACTTAATTGTTAGGACTCGTAGATACTTGAGGGAAGTACCCAAGCTCATAAAGTGCATCAACTTATGAATTGGTGCAAGGTATGCAGGTTTCTTACATTCATTCATTCTATCATATATCAATATGGATTCTTGTTTCTCATTCAATCTAACTTCTACTCAGATTGTATATCTTGTTTTTGATTGCAGAATCATATTCATGTTTGTTGAGATTGAAAAGTTCACCCGAAGAGGATGCTTTGGGAATGTAACCGGTATCTGGTGAATCTCGTGTCTTTTATGTTTTGTGTCTCATTCTACTTCTAGGTCATATGTTTGGCAGATCATTGATAAGTGAATTATACTGCTCTTGACCTGCAGCTTGCCAGATGGATTTGGAGATGATCTGATAATCGAAGTCCATGATCCGAAGGGAAAGTATTGCGGGCATGCTCTTGTTCAGGTGGCTGACATTTCTGATGAATCGGTACTTGATCTTGAGATGCATACACAAAGCTCAGGTATCATGAATGTGCATTGCTGGTTACCTGGAATGGCTATATATGTTTCCACAATTGTTAAATGCATTCTTGCTTTTCGATCTTTTAGATACCTTTCATACGTTATGGATATCTCCACAGCAACAGTAGATTATCTTGATTTGGTGCACGACATTCTGCTGCCAGTGGTAATCAAAGACAAAAGTAAGCACACATTGAGTCACCAAGAGGTAGGTCGTTATGTGGCAAGTTGTCGTTTTGTTATCATTTTACATTTCCTGGTTATTGTATGATAGTATCTAATTTAATGTCTTGATTGTTTTCCTGATCAGGCCCGTTTTCTGGGAGAAGTTTCTGTTCAAATTGAGCAGATACTCACTCTAATCTTCGAGAATTTCAAGTAACTTGATGAATCATCGATGTCGGGTATTAAAGATGTATTCGGACCTGCAACAGGATTGGCTGCACCTGCACTTGATCCAGCTTTGAAGCTCTACAAATGGTTGCATGATATTCTTTCCCCGAGGTGCACTTAAAGCTATGTAGATATTTCCATGTGGGAAGGTGCCGGTGCTCAAACCGTCGCCTGTTTGTCTTTCTCTTTTGAATATAACTTTGATGTTTCTCTGCAGATTGCTACGAGAAAAAGGTCAATCAGGCACTTGTTTGAAATTGATGAGTTCTTTTCGACTAATAACGAAAACATGTTATTGGATCCCGTGGCTGTCTCCACAGCATATATGAAAGGAAAAACTATTGCATGGGTCTCAAGGTAAAAAAGAAGAAATTTTCTTTATTATGATTTGGAATTAGAAAGTTCTTTCTACAGTTTTAATCTTACTGATTATTAGTTTTCTGCAGATGTGAAGGTAGCCGTGAAAAACAAAGTTCCTCTTGTAAGGTCATTGACTTGAGCTGTGTTACATTCTGTATTGAAACAAGTAACCCAGCGACCATACCTAAGGTTCACGGGGAATATATTCCCTCATTTATTTTGGAGGTAAGTTAGAAGCATAATCTGTTTCTCTCAACCATGCATATTTATTTTGATTTTTTTCAATCAATTACTTCTTTAACACCTGATATTGATCATTAAATCAAAATATGTCTCGGAATCTCAATTGTTTGTAATGAGTAACTCCGTTGTAAAAAAACTTTATATTCCACTGTTCCACAAAGAAATATGTCAGAGATGACTGATGAATTAATAAAATATCTTTTTCTTCACTTCTATATTTTGCGTAGCTATAAGTACATTGTTGCAAAAAGCATTATCAATTTTTTATGCTAGGAGATATTCTAATAGGAACTTTGGGATTCTTTATGCCAGATGAACATGAGAGATCTTGAAGTTAATAGTTCTCATTTAGCTTCTTTTCATGGAAGCAGATCTTCTAATACTTGTATATTATCTAAATCCGATGCAGTGGTCTAGGCAACTGGTATGCTGTTTTATCTTATGATGCATCTGTGCGTCTATGCCTCCACTCATGGGCAAGGAGCTGTATGGGTGCTCCTCCCTTTTTGGAAAATGAATGTTCACTGCTGAGGGATGTATTAGGGTGAGATAATCTCTGGATTTTATTTTTAATTTTCTGCTGCATATGCTGATTAGTTAGCTTCCAAAGCATATTTTGGTTTCTTTTGCACTAAAGAAAGATACTTAAAAGGGTATATCTGATACATTAACTTTCTTTGTTAAATTTGCAGGTTAAGAAATATATTATTAAAATCAGAGGAAGAGCTGGAAACATCTTTAAAGTCTTCATCCACGGTTAAGCTGGAAACATTTCAGTAAAGGTTTTCAAATGTGAAATTGATTGTTTCATCCAATAGAAAAAAAAGAAAAAAAGGAAAAAAAAGAAAAAAGGAAAAAAAAAGAAAAGAAAAAAAGCTGACATTGTAAGATGCTCTCTATATTGCATAGAAGCGTTGCACACTTAATTGTTGGGACTCGTAGATACTTGAGAGAAGTACCCAAGCTCATAAAGTGCATCAACTTATGAATTGGTGCAAGGTATGCAGGTTTCTTACATTCATTCATTCTATCATATATCAATATGGATTCTTGTTTCTCATTCAATCTAACTTCTACTCAGATTGTATATCTTGTTTTTGATTGCAGAATCATATTCATGTTTGTTGAGATTGAAAAGTTCACCCGAAGAGGATGCTTTGGGAATGTAACCGGTATCTGGTGAATCTCGTGTCTTTTATGTTTTGTGTCTCATTCTACTTCTAGGTCATATGTTTGGCAGATCATTGATAAGTGAATTATACTGCTCTTGACATGCAGCTTGCCAGATGGATTTGGAGATGATCTGATAATCGAAGTCCATGATCCGAAGGGAAAGTATTGCGGGCATGCTCTTGTTCAGGTGGCTGACATTTTTGATGAATCGGTACTTGATCTTGAGATGCATACACAAAGCTCAGGTATCATGAATGTGCATTGCTGGTTACCTGGAATGGCTATATATGTTTCCACAATTGTTAAATGCATTCTTGCTTTTCGATCTTTTAGATACCTTTCATACGTTATGGATATCTCCACAGCAACAGTAGATTATCTTGATTTGGTGCACGACATTCTGCTGCCAGTGGTAATCAAAGACAAAAGTAAGCACACATTGAGTCACCAAGAGGTAGGTCGTTATGTGGCAAGTTGTCGTTTTGTTATCATTTTACATTTCCTGGTTATTGTATGATAGTATCTAATTTAATGTCTTGATTGTTTTCCTGATCAGGCCCGTTTTCTGGGAGAAGTTTCTGTTCAAATTGAGCAGATACTCACTCTAATCTTCGAGAATTTCAAGTAACTTGATGAATCATCGATGTCGGGTATTAAAGATGTATTCGGACCTGCAACAGGATTGGCTGCACCTGCACTTGATCCAGCTTTGAAGCTCTACAAATGGTTGCATGATATTCTTTCCCCGAGGTGCACTTAAAGCTATGTAGATATTTCCATGTGGGAAGGTGCCGGTGCTCAAACCGTCGCCTGTTTGTCTTTCTCTTTTGAATATAACTTTGATGTTTCTCTGCAGATTGCTACGAGAAAAAGGTCAATCAGGCACTTGTTTGAAATTGATGAGTTCTTTTCGACTAATAACGAAAACATGTTATTGGATCCCGTGGCTGTCTCCACAGCATATATGAAAGGAAAAACTATTGCATGGGTCTCAAGGTAAAAAAGAAGAAATTTTCTTTATTATGATTTGGAATTAGAAAGTTCTTTCTACAGTTTTAATCTTACTGATTATTAGTTTTCTGCAGATGTGAAGGTAGCCGTGAAAAACAAAGTTCCTCTTGTAAGGTCGTTGACTTGAGCTGTGTTACATTCTGTATTGAAACAAGTAACACAGCGACCATACCTAAGGTTCACGAGGAATATGTTCCCTCATTTATTTTGGAGGTAAGTTAGAAGCATAATCTGTTTCTCTCAACCATGCATATTTATTTTGTTTTTTTTCAATCAATTACTTCTTTAACACCTGATATTGATCATTGAATCAAAATATGTCTCGGAATCTCAATTGTTTGTAATGAGTAACTCCGTTGTAAAAAAACTTTATATTCCACTGTTCCACAAAGAAATATGTCAGAGATGACTGATGAATTAATAAAATATCTTTTTCTTCACTTATGAGGGTATGCTGTCAATCTGACTTTATCTTCTGTCTAGGTCCGCTTGGAATCTATTGAAAGTGTGACCAAAATTCTGGAAGAGGCTAACAAACCTATTCTGCCTGCTGGAACTGGTACGTTCAGTGAAAAATTTGAAACAACTATCAACTTTTGTATATGGAGTATATAATTATCTACATGATATGCCCTTTTATCTTTCTTGTTTTAGGAGATCTATTTGGACCTCTAAAAGGGCGTCCACACGACAGTAACAACATTTTTTTTATTATTGCTACTTTGTCCACAATCGGTGCTCTTACGACTACAATGGACTGCCAGTTGAGAAGTCAGGCAAGGTACTCTCGTATAGTATTAGTTATACTATTATTAAGAGTCTCTTGCGTTAACTATCTGTGAGTTACAATCCAAATATTATAAATACTTGGGATCCTTTAGATAATCTTGAAAACGTCAAAGACAATATTTGTACCTTTAAATCCCAATATTCAAACTCTTCTGTCATGTACATAGCTCCTGTGAGGCTTGATCATTTACATGAATGTGGCTCATGCAGGGCATTCTTTCAGATGCCTTGAAATGCCTTGGCGACACAAAAAGCATATGCTTGAGTGTACAATGAGAGTACCAATGCTTGGTGCTGCTCATCTCGATAAAATGGCCTGTAGTCATTTTAGAAAATAGTGTTTTTCGACCTCCTGCTTTGAGTATTGTTAACCTCACGCTTGCTGATGTCTTTAGCGTTTAGCTACCATATATTATTCTCTCAAACGCTGAAATAGGCATAGAAGGGTGTAGGGATCTTTTTAAATGGCTATCAAGAAGACAACTTGCTGGATTGGTGAGTTCCCTTGATGAAATAAAGCTGCTCAAACCCACTGCATCTGCTATCACGGTTTTTCATTATGCAAGGTTGTTATTCTGTAGGTAGCTGTGTATCAACTAATGTCTTAGGATATTTCTTGGTTGCCTTTCCAGGATAAATTAGCAGGTGGTTGTAAAGCGGCTGAAGCATGCTTTAATGAAATAGTGAGAGGGTTTATGGACAAGAAACGGTATGAACATCCAAATTTTTGGTTACTTGATTGATGTTGGCCAACTCTTTTAGCTGCTAGGTGGCGCTAGACCTATCTTATATCTCTTCCCTTATATGTACCCAAAAATTTGAGATATATACAACATTTTGCTTTAGCTGTTATTAGCAAACGACTGAAGCCATATGGAGCTCTTCAAGGTATTATGCTACTTACATTTAACTCATTCATCTCCTAGTAAAAAAATATATTTATGTTTTTCCACTTTTCCATGTCATTATATTGATTTTTTTCGTGCCACATCCATTGCAGATAATTATGAATCTGGTAGATCTGTTTCGTCAAGGTTATCAGGTAAACAAATTTTTGTTCTTTTACTTATTTTAGTCTGTTGTTCTTGTACATGTATTTGATTAAATAATTTACTTTTTTCCTTTTTGTAGGTACACCGGGTGCTTTTTTATATTGCAAATGCCAAACCAAGTTTTGGAAGATATCATCCTTTTAGGGGCGTGGTGGATGGAATGCTTTTACTTCATTTACTGTTGGCATTATGTTTTGTTTATTTTGTTAGATCTTAATAGGGGGCATTCTTTGGTGAAAATTATGCAGGTCATAGCAATTGCCACAACTGAAGGATTCAAGAATGAAGCTAAAAACATGCTAGTTGCATCTGGTGACATTGAACATACATATGTTCCAACTCAACATCTCATACGTCTAGTGTAGAGGCGAGGAGTACTGCAACTGATTTAGTTCTACTTTCCCTGCTTTTGAATCTATGTTCTTTTACATCTACCGTCTTTGATTGAATCTATGTTCTTTTACATCTACCATCTTTGGATAGACAACGACGTGAAGAGGAGTTGAAAGGTAGGTCTTCCAAAAAGGGTTCTCTGCAATCTATGTTGAATCGACTAAACATGTTTTTGGAACTTATGTTTCTTTATTTAGGAATGGAAGTTGTCTTCTTATTTAATGAATGTCCATGGCCATAAAATTGCTTGCTATACCCATGTGATGAAAAATGGTTGATGTTATTTCCTCTAATTGCTTGGCGGGGGTACACATCTTTTCGTAAGGATGAAACTGAATCCTCTGGCATATGGCATTCGATGGGATGAGGTATATTCCAGAGTTAATTATTTTAGTTAGTGTAGAAACATTCCTGTCCTTGGTCTATGTGATTCTTAGTGTCTAAATTGTCCTCCCCCCCATGGCCTGCTTGCTATATAAAAATAGCAAAATCGTTAACATAAATACAAAAATAAAAATACGGAGTGTGGAAGTACTCTGATGTTTTCCTTTTAGTATGATATGATCTAATATTGTGAACATTACGTCCTTCCCCTTTTCCTTCTTCTCTGTTTTAAATATGCATGCCACAGTTCTTGCCTTCTCAAAGCAGCCTTCACAGAGTTTCATACGTTTAATGTAATGAAGTGTTCATACTATCAGACTTATCTTCCTTTGATAACGACCTTCTCATCAAACATTAGGGGTAGTTCGTGGTCCACATATGGGAGATAGAATTAGAAATGTAATAGAAATGATATGGTATGGTCTAATCTTGTAAACATTACCCCCTCCCCCTTTTCCTTCTCCTCTGCTTTAAATATGCATGCCATAATTCTTAACTTCTCAAAGCAGGTTATCTGAATTTTTATACGTTTGACATATCTTGCTTTGATCATGACCTTCGCATCTTGCTTTGGAACACCCCATACAGATATTTTGGCTAGGACTGTAAATGTGATTATCGAACCCTGTTCGAACAGGTATTGGATATGGGCCTCCTTACCCTTGGACAATGGGAATTCTTGGTTTCTTGCTGAGATTTATGCAATGCCGAAATTGAAGATGATCCTCAAATTTGAGATTGAGGTAATTCTATATTATTTGGTTGCTTCAGTTTTCTATTTTTATTCAATGGTACTATTGGAGGTTGATTTTGTAATCACGATAATAGTATGCTACACCTAGCCCTCATTCATACGGAACTTTGACCGAGGATGACAAGTGAGTTAGCTTAGGATATTCTGACCAGCTTCCTTATGCTCAAGGCCTTTTACAAGGACAATCAGAATATGAAGTTAGTCAAGTCTCTCCACATCCATCACACTTGTATTAAATACTTACTGACGATCTATTACTTTTGCAACAAACTTTTGTATTGTCACAGGTACAACAACTAATATTAAAAACCAAATGGTTGTCAATAAGAGGCTTTATACTATGGCTTCATTCCGGTTTCCATGGATAGACAACTGAAGAACTTTTCTTGTAGATATATTCCTTTCCAATGTGAATTTTTGACTAAAGAAGTTATGCTTTTTTAAATTACAGATTATGCAATGGAGCCTAGATAAACAACTAAAGAAATTGTCTTGAAGGTATATTTCTTTCCAATGTGAATTGATTACTAAAGAAGTCATGCGTTTTTACATGGCAGGACTATAATAGTATGTAGTGTTTGTAGTGTGTGCAGTACTTGCATGTGTATTTTATGTATGTGTGCATGTCATTTTTTTTTGTGTATGTGGAGCGCGTGTATATTAATTTTATAAATAATATCTGTATAATGTCGTATAGTGTGTTGTGGAAATAGTGAGTGTATTGTGTATGTGCGCTAATAGTGCGTATTTTGTATATTGTATTGTGTGCAATATGTATTTTATGTAGAGTGTATGTATTTTGTGTATAATGTGTGGAGTATATGTATAGTGTAGTATGTGCATAGTAGTGTATTGTATAGCCTACATGTATTTTGCTCGTGTGTGTATGCGTGCAGTGTGTGCATTGTGTGTGTATTTTTTTAATGTGTGTGTAATGTGAGTAGTACATTTATAGTTTGTGGTTTGTATTTGTGTGTTGTGTTTTGTGTGTGTATGTTAAATGTGTGTATTTTGTGTCTTTTTAATGTGTTTATTTTATGTAAAGTATGTAATGTAGTGTCTTGTATTTTGGGGTAGTGTATATTGTATAGTGTGTTTGGTATGTAATGTGTATTTGTATCCGGTACATATATTTTGTGTTAGTATGTATTTATGTATGTTGTATAGTGTGTTTTGTGTGTGTAATTTGTCTGTATTTTATGTAGTTGTCGAGAGTAGTGTCTGGATTTCGTGTATATGCGTGTTTGTTGTGCATGCATTTTGTGTAAATATTACAATGTGTGTATATGCATGCATGTATTTTTTTTCATTTTGTTATTTTTTCATATAATGTGTGTAACGTGTATTGTTTATAGCGTGTATAACCTGTATTTGTTTATAGTGTATTGTGTGTACATCGTGCTATGTGCTTTATAGTTTACCGTGTGTACATCGTACTATGTGTAGTGCATGTATTTTATGTGTATGGTATGTATAGTGTATTTATTTCATTTGTTTTGTGTATAGTATGTGTATTGTGTATAGTGTGTATTTATATTTTGTGCAATGTAAGCAGTGTATTTTTTTTGTTGTGTGTATGTGTGCAGTGTTTGTATTTTGTGTATAATAAATTTGCCTACGTGTGCATAATTTTTGTTTATATTGTGCTTGAATAGGATGTGTGGTGTGTGCATTGTATATATATTTGTGGATAGGTGTGTAGCGCAATGTTTGTATTTTGTATAGTGTGTATTGTGTGCGTTTGTAGTGTGGATTTTGTGGATTATTTGTATTTTTCCTATGAAGTATGCATTGTGTGTATTTTGTGGTAAGTGTGTAATTTGTGTTTAATGTGTGTATTTTGTCCGGGGATGTGTATAGTGTCTGTTTTTATATTTTGTATATAGTGTGTATTTTATGCAATGTATGTATTTTGATTAGTTGTGTTGTGTGCAATGTATGTAGTGTGGAGAGTGTGGATTGTGTGTATAAAGTGTGCATTATGTTTATTTTGTGGGAAGTGTGTTTATTCTGTGTATGTAGTATGTTTATATTGTGTTTAATGTATATATTTTATTTATTAAGTGTGTATTTTATGTTTAGTGTATACTGTGTGTTCTTTATATATATTTGTTTATATTTTGTATATTGTGTATTTTATGCAATGTATGTATTTTGTATAGTGTGTATAAAGTGTGCATTGTGTGTATGTGTGTGAAGTGTGTATTTTTCGTTTAATGTGTGTATTTTGACTAGGGATGTGTATAGTGTGTGTATTTTATGCAATGTATGTATTTTGAATAGTGTGTATTGTGTGGATTATATGTACTTTGTGTATAAATTGTGCATTTGTGTGTATGTGTGTGGAAGTGTGTATTTTATTATTAATGTTTGTATTTTGATTGAGGATGTGTATATTGTGTATTTATATTTTGTATAGATTGTGAAGTGTGTGTATTTTATGTTTAATGTGTGTATTTTATTATTAATGTTTGTATTTTGTGATTAGTTTGTGTGTATGAGTGTGTATGTGTAATTTGTATATATATGTTTGTATTTTGTATTTAATTTGTGTGTATGTGTCAATTGTGTGTTTTGTATTTAATGTGTATTTTATTATTAGTGTGTCTATGTGTATTTTTTGTTTAATGTATGTAATTTATTTATAATGTGTGTATTTAGATCAAGGATGTGTATAGTATTTATTTATATTTGGTATAGCTTATGTATATTATGCAATGTATGTATTTTTATTAAGTGTATTGTGTTCAATGTGCTGTGGAGTGTGTGTGTGAGAGAATTGTGTATTTTGTATTTAATCTATATATTTTATTATTAGTGTGTGTATTTTTCACTGGAGATGTGTATAGTGTGTCTATTTTATGCAATGTATATATTTTGATTAATTTGTATTTTTGCAATGTACGACGTTTGGAGTATGTGGATTGTGTGTACTTTGTGTAAAAAGTATGCATTGTTTGGGATGTGTGTGTATGTGTGGAAATTGTGTATTTTGTGTAGTGTGTATTTTCAATACAGTTTGTATTTTGTGTGTATGATTTTAGTGCATTTATGTTTTATATAGTGTGTTTATAGTGCTACATATGTAGTTCTCGTATATGAATATTATAGTGTGTTACGGGTATTGTGTGTAGTGAATATATTTTGTGCATGAATTATGCATGCTTTGCGTATAGTGTGTGTTTATATTTTCAGTAACGTGTGTATTATGTGCAATATATGCAATGTTTGTTTTTTTGTGGTAAGTTTGTGTATTTTCTATTTATTTATGTGTAGTGTGTGTTTTTAAATTCTGTATAGTGTGTGTATTTTATACAATGTATGTATTTTGTATAATATATATTCTATGTAACGTAAGTATAATGGAATGTGTCGATAAAGTCTACTTTGTGTGTGTAATGTGTGCATTGTGTGTATTTTGTGGTAAGTGTATTATTGTGTTAAGAGTATTAATGCATGTATTTTATATATAATATGTATATTGACCGGAGGTGTGTATAGTGTGTGTTTATGTTCTATATAGTGTGTGTATTTTGTATAGTGTATGTTATGTGTAATGTAAGTAGTGTGCATTTTGTGCATTTTGAGTATTTTGATCGGGGATGTGTATAGTGTTTGTTAATATTTTGAATAGTGTGATTTTATGCAATTTATGTATATTATATAGCGTGTACTGTGTGCAAGTAGTATGGAGTGTGTGCATTATGTCTACTTTGTGTGTACGGTGTGCATTGTGTGTATTTTTTGAAAGTTGTGTGACGGTGTGTGTATTTTTTGTTAATAAGTGTATTTTGACCGGAGATGTGTATTTGTATGTATTTTATAGTGTGTATTGTGTGTAAAGTGTGTATTGTGTGTATTTTGTGGTAAGTGTGTGTTTCTATTTTTTTGTGGGCAGTGTGTCTCTGTGTTTAGTGTGGTGGTGCGTGTATAGTGTGTGTATGGTGCTGTATAGTGTGTATTCTTTATATATTGAGTCTCTGCACACGGTGTATATTTTGAATACAGTTCGTATTGTGTGCAATGTATGTACTGTGTATAGTTTATTTTCCCTATGTGTATCTTTTTGTGTATAGTGTGCTTGTATAGGGTGTGCGGTGTGTGTATTGTATATATTTGTGGATAGTGTATATGTGTAGTGACAATGTGTGTATTTTTGTGTCTGAATTGTGTATTTTGTGTTTAATCTATGTATTTTATTATTAGTGTGTATTTTTTATTGAAGATGTGTATAGTTGTGTGTTTGGATCGGGGATGTGTATAGTGTTTATTTATATTTGGTATAGTTTATGTATTTATGTAATGTATGTATTTTTGTGATGTGTGTTTTTCGTGGTTAATGTGTGTATTTTAATATTAATGTTTGTATTTTGACCAGGGATGTGTATAGTGCGTCTATTTTATGCAATGTATGTATTTTGATTAATTTGTATTTTTGCAATGTACGAAGTTTGGAGTATGTGGATTGTGTGGATTGTGTGTATAAAGTATGCATTGTTTGGGATGTGTGTGTATGTGTGGAAATTGTGTATTTTGTGTAGTGTGTATTTTCAATACAGTTTGTATTTTGTGTGTATGATTTTAGTGCATTTATGTTTTATATAGTGTGTTTATAGAGCTACATATGTAGTTCTCGTATATGAATATTATAGTGTGTTACGGGTATTGTGTGTAGTGAATATATTTTGTGCATGTATTATGCATGCTTTGTGTATAGTGTGAGTTTATATTTTCAGTAACGTGTGTATTATGTGCAGTATATGTAATGTGTGTTGTTTGTGGTAAGTTTGTGTATTTTCTATTTATTTGTTTATAGTGTGTGTTTTTAAATTCTGTATAGTGTGTGTATTTTATACAATGTATGTAGTTTGTATAATATATATTCTATGTAATGTAAGTAGCGTGGAGTGTGTCGATAAAGTCTACTTTGTGTGTGTAATGTGTGCATTGTGTGTATTTTGTGGTAAGTGTATTATTGTGTGTTAAGAGTATTAATGCGTGTATTTTATATAAAATATGTATTTTGACCGGAGGTGTGTATAGTGTGTGTTTATGTTCTATATAGTGTGTGTATTTTGTATAGTGTATGTTGTGTGTAATGTAAGTAGTGTGCATTTTGTGCATTTTGCGTATTTTGATCGGGGATGTGTATAGTGTTTGTTAATATTTTGAATAGTGTGATTTTATGCAATTTATGTATATTATATAGCTTGTACTGTGTGCAAGTAGTGTGGAGTGTGTGCATTATGTCTACTTTGTGTGTAAGGTGTGCATTGTGTGTATTTTTTTGGGATATGTGTGACGGTGTGTGTATTTTTGTTTATAAGTGTATTTTGACCGAAGATGTGTATCATACAATGTATGTATTTTATATAGTGTGTATTGTGTGTAAAGTGTGCATTGTGTGTATTTTGTGGTAAGTGTGTGTTTCTATTTTTTTTTGTGGGCAGTGTGTCTATGTGTTAAGTGTGTGCATTTTGTATTTAGTGTGGTGGTGCATGGATAGTGTGTGTATGGTGCGTGTATAGTGTGTATTCTTTATATATTGAGTCTCTGCACACGGTGTATATTTTGAATATAGTTCGTATTGTGTGCAATGTATGTACTGTGTATAGTTTATTTTTCCTATGTGTATCTTTTTGTGTATAGTGTGCTTGTATAGGGTGTGCGGTGTGTGTATTGTATATATTTGTGGATAGTGTATATGTGTAGCGCATATGTGTGTATTTTTTATTAAGTGTGTTGTGTTCAATGTATGCCGTGGATGGTGTCGGTGTCTGAATTGTGTATTTTGTGTTTAATCTATGTATTTTATTATTAGTGTGTGTATTTTTGACTGGAGATGTGTATAGTGTGTGTTTATGTGTGGGAAGTATCTATGTGTATTTTGTATAGTGAATGTTGTGTGTAATGTAAGTAGTGTGCATTTTGTGCATTTTGCATATTTTGATCGGGGATGTGTATAGTGTTTGTTAATATTTTGAATAGTGTGATTTTATGCAATTTATGTGTATTATATAGCTTGTACTGTGTGCAAGTAGTGTGGAGTGTGTGCATTATGTCTACTTTGTGTGTAAGGTGTGCATTGTGTGTATTTTTTTGGGATATGTGTGACGGTGTGTGTATTTTTGTTTATAAGTGTATTTTGACCGAAGATGTGTATCATACAATGTATGTATTTTATATAGTGTGTATTGTGTGTAAAGTGTGCATTGTGTGTATTTTGTGGTAAGTGTGTGTTTCTATTTTTTTTGTGGGCAGTATGTCTATGTGTTAAGTGTGTGCATTTTGTATTTAGTGTGGTGGTGCGTGTATAGTGTGTGTATGGTGCGTGTATAGTGTGTATTCTTTATATATTGAGTCTCTGCACACGGTGTATATTTTGAATACAGTTCGTATTGTGTGCAATGTATGTACTGTGTATAGTTTATTTTTCCTATGTGTATCTTTTTGTGTATAGTGTGCTTGTATAGGGTGTGCGGTGTGTGTATTGTATATATTTGTGGATAGTGTATATGTGTAGCGCAAATGTGTGTATTTTTTATTAAGTGTATTGTGTTCAATGTATGCCGTGGAGTGTGTCTGTGTCTGAATTGTGTATTTTGGGTTTAATCTATGTATTTTATTATTAGTATGTGTATTTTTGACTGAAGATGTGTATAGTGTGTGTTTATGTGTGGGAAGTGTCTATGTGTATTTTGTGTTTAATGTATGTAATTTATTTATAATGTGTGTTTGGATCGGGGATGTGTATAGTGTTTATTTATATTTGGTATAGTTTATGTATTTATGCAATGTATGTATTTTTGTGATGTGTGTTTTTCATGTTTAATGTGTGTATTTTATTATTAATGTTTGTATTTTGACCAGAGATGTGTATAGTGTGTCTATTTTATGCAATGTATTTATTTTGATTAATTTGTATTTTTGCAATGTACGAAGTTTGGAGCATGTGGATTGTGTGTACTTTGTGTATAAAGTATGCATTGTTTGGGATGTGTGTGTATGTGTGGAAATTGTGTATTTTGTGTAGTGTGTATTTTCAATACAATTTGTATTTTGTGTGTATGATTTTAGTGGTTTTATGTTATATATAGTGTGTTTATAGTGCTACATATGTAGTTCTCGTATATGAATATTATAGTGCGTTACGGGTATTGTGTGTAGTGAATATATTTTGTGCATGTATTATGCGTGCTTTATGTACAGTGTGTGTTTATATTTTCAGTAACGTGTGTATTATGTCCAATATATGCAATGTGTGTTTTTTGTGGTAAGTTTGTGTATTTTCTATTTATTTGTGTATAGTGTGTGTGTTTAAATTCTGAATAGCGTGTGTATTTTATACAATGTATGTATTTTGTATAATATATATTCTATGTAATGTAAGTAGCGTGGAGTGTGTCGATAAAGTCTACATTGTGTGTATTTTGTGGTAAGAGTATTAATGCGTGTATTTTGTATATAATATGTATTTTGACCGAAGGTGTGTATAGTGTGTGTTTATGTTCTATATAGTGTGTGTATTTTGTATAGTGTATGTTGTGTGTAATGTAAGTAGTGTGCATTTTGCGTATTTTGATCGGGGATGTGTATAGTGTTTGTTAATATTTTGAATAGTGTGATTTTATGCAATTTATGTATTTTATATAGCGTGTACTGTGTGCAAGTAGTGTGGAGTGTGTGCATTATGTCTACTTTGTGTGTAAGGTGTGCATTGTGTGTATTTTTTGGGATATGTGTGACGGTGTGTGTATTTTTTGTTTATAAGTGTATTTTGACCGGAGATGTGTATTTGTATGTATTTTATATAGTGTGTATTGTGTGTAAAGTGTGCATTGTGTGTATTTTGTGGTAAGTGTGTGTTTCTATTTTTTTTGTGGGCAGTATGTCTATGTGTTAAGTGTGTGCATTTTGTATTTAGTGTGGTGGTGCGTGTATAGTGTGTGTATGGTGCGTGTATAGTGTGTATTCTTTATATATTGAGTCTCTGCACACGGTGTATATTTTGAATACAGTTCGTATTGTGTGCAATGTATGTACTGTGTATAGTTTATTTTTCCTATGTGTATCTTTTTGTGTATAGTGTGCTTGTATAGGGTGTGCGGTGTGTGTATTGTATATATTTGTGGATAGTGTATATGTGTAGCGCAAATGTGTGTATTTTTTATTAAGTGTATTGTGTTCAATGTATGCCGTGGAGTGTGTCTGTGTCTGAATTGTGTATTTTGGGTTTAATCTATGTATTTTATTATTAGTATGTGTATTTTTGACTGAAGATGTGTATAGTGTGTGTTTATGTGTGGGAAGTGTCTATGTGTATTTTGTGTTTAATGTATGTAATTTATTTATAATGTGTGTTTGGATCGGGGATGTGTATAGTGTTTATTTATATTTGGTATAGTTTATGTATTTATGCAATGTATGTATTTTTGTGATGTGTGTTTTTCATGTTTAATGTGTGTATTTTATTATTAATGTTTGTATTTTGACCAGAGATGTGTATAGTGTGTCTATTTTATGCAATGTATTTATTTTGATTAATTTGTATTTTTGCAATGTACGAAGTTTGGAGCATGTGGATTGTGTGTACTTTGTGTATAAAGTATGCATTGTTTGGGATGTGTGTGTATGTGTGGAAATTGTGTATTTTGTGTAGTGTGTATTTTCAATACAATTTGTATTTTGTGTGTATGATTTTAGTGGTTTTATGTTTTATATAGTGTGTTTATAGTGCTACATATGTAGTTCTCGTATATGAATATTATAGTGCGTTACGGGTATTGTGTGTAGTGAATATATTTTGTGCATGTATTATGCGTGCTTTATGTACAGTGTGTGTTTATATTTTCAGTAACGTGTGTATTATGTCCAATATATGCAATGTGTGTTTTTTGTGGTAAGTTTGTGTATTTTCTATTTATTTGTGTATAGTGTGTGTGTTTAAATTCTGAATAGCGTGTGTATTTTATACAATGTATGTATTTTGTATAATATATATTCTATGTAATGTAAGTAGCGTGGAGTGTGTCGATAAAGTCTACATTGTGTGTATTTTGTGGTAAGAGTATTAATGCGTGTATTTTGTATATAATATGTATTTTGACCGAAGGTGTGTATAGTGTGTGTTTATGTTCTATATAGTGTGTGTATTTTGTATAGTGTATGTTGTGTGTAATGTAAGTAGTGTGCATTTTGCGTATTTTGATCGGGGATGTGTATAGTGTTTGTTAATATTTTGAATAGTGTGATTTTATGCAATTTATGTATTTTATATAGCGTGTACTGTGTGCAAGTAGTGTGGAGTGTGTGCATTATGTCTACTTTGTGTGTAAGGTGTGCATTGTGTGTATTTTTTGGGATATGTGTGACGGTGTGTGTATTTTTTGTTTATAAGTGTATTTTGACCGGAGATGTGTATTTGTATGTATTTTATATAGTGTGTATTGTGTGTAAAGTGTGCATTGTGTGTATTTTGTGGTAAGTGTGTGTTTCTATTTTTTTTGTGGGCAGTATGTCTATGTGTTAAGTGTGTGCATTTTGTATTTAGTGTGGTGGTGCGTGTATAGTGTGTGTATGGTGCGTGTATAGTGTGTATTCTTTATATATTGAGTCTCTGCACACGGTGTATATTTTGAATACAGTTCGTATTGTGTGCAATGTATGTACTGTGTATAGTTTATTTTTCCTATGTGTATCTTTTTGTGTATAGTGTGCTTGTATAGGGTGTGCGGTGTGTGTATTGTATATATTTGTGGATAGTGTATATGTGTAGCGCAAATGTGTGTATTTTTTATTAAGTGTATTGTGTTCAATGTATGCCGTGGAGTGTGTCTTTGTGTATTTTGGGTTTAATCTATGTATTTTATTATTAGTGTGTGTATTTTTGACTGAAGATGTGTATAGTGTGTGTTTATGTGTGGGAAGTGTCTATGTGTATTTTGTGTTTAATGTATGTAATTTATTTATAATGTGTGTTTGGATCGGGGATTTGTATAGTGTTTATTTATATTTGGTATAGTTTATGTATTTATGCAATGTATGTATTTTTGTGATGTGTGTTTTTCATGTTTAATGTGTGTATTTTATTATTAATATTTGTATTTTGACCAGATATGTGTATAGTGTGTCTATTTTATGCAATGTATTTATTTTGATTAATATGTATTTTTGCAATGTACGAAGTTTGGAGCATGTGGATTGTGTGTACTTTGTGTATAAAGTATGCATTGTTTGGGATGTGTGTGTATGTGTGGGAATTGTGTATTTTGTGTAGTGTGTATTTTCAATACAATTTGTATTTTGTGTGTATGATTTTAGTGGTTTTATGTTTTATATAGTGTGTTTATAGTGCTACATATGTAGTTCTCGTATATGAATATTATAGTGCGTTACGGGTATTGTGTGTAGTGAATATATTTTGTGCATGTATTATGCGTGCTTTGTGTACAGTGTGTGTTTATATTTTCAGTAACGTGTGTATTATGTCCAATATATGCAATGTGTGTTTTTTGTGGTAAGTTTGTGTATTTTCTATTTATTTGTGTATAGTGTGTGTGTTTAAATTCTGAATAGCGTGTGTATTTTATACAATGTATGTATTTTGTATAATATATATTCTATGTAATGTAAGTAGCGTGGAGTGTGTCGATAAAGTCTACATTGTGTGTGTAATGTGTGCATTGTGTGTATTTTGTGGTAAGAGTATTAATGCGTGTATTTTGTATATAATATGTATTTTGACCGGAGGTGTGTATAGTGTGTGTTTATGTTCTATATAGTGTGTGTATTTTGTATAGTGTATGTTGTGTGTAATGTAAGTAGTGTGCATTTTGCGTATTTTGATCGGGGATGTGTATAGTGTTTGTTAATATTTTGAATAGTGTGATTTTATGCAATTTATGTATTTTATATAGCGTGTACTGTGTGCAAGTAGTGTGGAGTGTGTGCATTATGTCTACTTTGTGTGTAAGGTGTGCATTGTGTGTATTTTTTGGGATATGTGTGACGGTGTGTATTTTTTGTTTATAAGTGTATTTTGACCGGAGATGTGTATTTGTATGTATTTTATATAGTGTGTATTGTGTGTAAAGTGTGCATTGTGTGTATTTTGTGGTAAGTGTGTGTTTCTATTTTTTTTGTGGGCAGTATGTCTATGTGTTAAGTGTGTGCATTTTGTATTTAGTGTGGTGGTGCGTGTATAGTGTGTGTATGGTGCGTGTATAGTGTGTATTCTTTATATATTGAGTCTCTGCACACGGTGTATATTTTGAATACAGTTCGTATTGTGTGCAATGTATGTACTGTGTATAGTTTATTTTTCCTATGTGTATCTTTTTGTGTATAGTGTGCTTGTATAGGGTGTGCGGTGTGTGTATTGTATATATTTGTGGATAGTGTATATGTGTAGCGCAAATGTGTGTATTTTTTATTAAGTGTATTGTGTTCAATGTATGCCGTGGAGTGTGTCTGTGTCTGAATTGTGTATTTTGGGTTTAATCTATGTATTTTATTATTAGTGTGTGTATTTTTGACTGAAGATGTGTATAGTGTGTGTTTATGTGTGGGAAGTGTCTATGTGTATTTTGTGTTTAATGTATGTAATTTATTTATAATGTGTGTTTGGATCGGGGATGTGTATAGTGTTTATTTATATTTGGTATAGTTTATGTATTTATGCAATGTATGTATTTTTGTGATGTGTGTTTTTCATGTTTAATGTGTGTATTTTATTATTAATGTTTGTATTTTGACCAGAGATGTGTATAGTGTGTCTATTTTATGCAATGTATTTATTTTGATTAATTTGTATTTTTGCAATGTACGAAGTTTGGAGCATGTGGATTGTGTGTACTTTGTGTATAAAGTATGCATTGTTTGGGATGTGTGTGTATGTGTGGAAATTGTGTATTTTGTGTAGTGTGTATTTTCAATACAATTTGTATTTTGTGTGTATGATTTTAGTGGTTTTATGTTTTATATAGTGTGTTTTATAGTGCTACATATGTAGTTCTCGTATATGAATATTATAGTGCGTTACGGGTATTGTGTGTAGTGAATATATTTTGTGCATGTATTATGCGTGCTTTATGTACAGTGTGTGTTTATATTTTCAGTAACGTGTGTATTATGTCCAATATATGCAATGTGTGTTTTTTGTGGTAAGTTTGTGTATTTTCTATTTATTTGTGTATAGTGTGTGTGTTTAAATTCTGAATAGCGTGTGTATTTTATACAATGTATGTATTTTGTATAATATATATTCTATGTAATGTAAGTAGCGTGGAGTGTGTCGATAAAGTCTACATTGTGTGTATTTTGTGGTAAGAGTATTAATGCGTGTATTTTGTATATAATATGTATTTTGACCGAAGGTGTGTATAGTGTGTGTTTATGTTCTATATAGTGTGTGTATTTTGTATAGTGTATGTTGTGTGTAATGTAAGTAGTGTGCATTTTGCGTATTTTGATCGGGGATGTGTATAGTGTTTGTTAATATTTTGAATAGTGTGATTTTATGCAATTTATGTATTTTATATAGCGTGTACTGTGTGCAAGTAGTGTGGAGTGTGTGCATTATGTCTACTTTGTGTGTAAGGTGTGCATTGTGTGTATTTTTTGGGATATGTGTGACGGTGTGTGTATTTTTTGTTTATAAGTGTATTTTGACCGGAGATGTGTATTTGTATGTATTTTATATAGTGTGTATTGTGTGTAAAGTGTGCATTGTGTGTATTTTGTGGTAAGTGTGTGTTTCTATTTTTTTTGTGGGCAGTATGTCTATGTGTTAAGTGTGTGCATTTTGTATTTAGTGTGGTGGTGCGTGTATAGTGTGTGTATGGTGCGTGTATAGTGTGTATTCTTTATATATTGAGTCTCTGCACACGGTGTATATTTTGAATACAGTTCGTATTGTGTGCAATGTATGTACTGTGTATAGTTTATTTTTCCTATGTGTATCTTTTTGTGTATAGTGTGCTTGTATAGGGTGTGCGGTGTGTGTATTGTATATATTTGTGGATAGTGTATATGTGTAGCGCAAATGTGTGTATTTTTTATTAAGTGTATTGTGTTCAATGTATGCCGTGGAGTGTGTCTGTGTCTGAATTGTGTATTTTGGGTTTAATCTATGTATTTTATTATTAGTGTGTGTATTTTTGACTGAAGATGTGTATAGTGTGTGTTTATGTGTGGGAAGTGTCTATGTGTATTTTGTGTTTAATGTATGTAATTTATTTATAATGTGTGTTTGGATCGGGGATTTGTATAGTGTTTATTTATATTTGGTATAGTTTATGTATTTATGCAATGTATGTATTTTTGTGATGTGTGTTTTTCATGTTTAATGTGTGTATTTTATTATTAATATTTGTATTTTGACCAGAGATGTGTATAGTGTGTCTATTTTATGCAATGTATTTATTTGATTAATTTGTATTTTTGCAATGTACGAAGTTTGGAGCATGTGGATTGTGTGTACTTTGTGTATAAAGTATGCATTGTTTGGGATGTGTGTGTATGTGTGGAAATTGTGTATTTTGTGTAGTGTGTATTTTCAATACAATTTGTATTTTGTGTGTATGATTTTAGTGGTTTTATGTTTTATATAGTGTGTTTATAGTGCTACATATGTAGTTCTCGTATATGAATATTATAGTGCGTTACGGGTATTGTGTGTAGTGAATATATTTTGTGCATGTATTATGCGTGCTTTGTGTACAGTGTGTGTTTATATTTTCAGTAACGTGTGTATTATGTCCAATATATGCAATGTGTGTTTTTTTGTGGTAAGTTTGTGTATTTTCTATTTATTTGTGTATAGTGTGTGTGTTTAAATTCTGAATAGCGTGTGTATTTTATACAATGTATGTATTTTGTATAATATATATTCTATGTAATGTAAGTAGCGTGGAGTGTGTCGATAAAGTCTACATTGTGTGTGTAATGTGTGCATTGTGTGTATTTTGTGGTAAGAGTATTAATGCGTGTATTTTGTATATAATATGTATTTTGACCGGAGGTGTGTATAGTGTGTGTTTATGTTCTATATAGTGTGTGTATTTTGTATAGTGTATGTTGTGTGTAATGTAAGTAGTGTGCATTTTGCGTATTTTGATCGGGGATGTGTATAGTGTTTGTTAATATTTTGAATAGTGTGATTTTATGCAATTTATGTATTTTATATAGCGTGTACTGTGTGCAAGTAGTGTGGAGTGTGTGCATTATGTCTACTTTGTGTGTAAGGTGTGCATTGTGTGTATTTTTTGAGATATGTGTGACGGTGTGTGTATTTTTTTGTTTTAAGTGTATTTTGACCGGAGATGTGTATTTGTATGTATTTTATATAGTGTGTATTGTGTGTAAAGTGTGCATTGTATGTATTTTGTGGTAAGTGTGTGTTTCTATTTTTTTTGTGGGCAGTATGTCTATGTGTTAAGTGTGTGCATTTTGTATTTAGTGTGGTGGTGCGTGTATAGTGTGTGTATGGTGCGTGTATAGTGTGTATTCTTTATATATTGAGTCTCTGCACACGGTGTATATTTTGAATACAGTTCGTATTGTGTGCAATGTATGTACTGTGTATAGTTTATTTTTCCTATGTGTATCTTTTTGTGTATAGTGTGCTTGTATAGGGTGTGCGGTGTGTGTATTGTATATATTTGTGGATAGTGTATATGTGTAGCGCAAATGTGTGTATTTTTATTAAGTGTATTGTGTTCAATGTATGCCGTGGAGTGTGTCTGTGTCTGAATTGTGTATTTTGGGTTTAATCTATGTATTTTATTATTAGTGTGTGTATTTTTGACTGAAGATGTGTATAGTGTGTGTTTATGTGTGGGAAGTGTCTATGTGTATTTTGTGTTTAATGTATGTAATTTATTTATAATGTGTGTTTGGATCGGGGATGTGTATAGTGTTTATTTATATTTGGTATAGTTTATGTATTTATGCAATGTATGTATTTTTGTGATGTGTGTTTTTCATGTTTAATGTGTGTATTTTATTATTAATGTTTGTATTTTGACCAGAGATGTGTATAGTGTGTCTATTTTATGCAATGTATTTATTTTGATTAATTTGTATTTTTGCAATGTACGAAGTTTGGAGCATGTGGATTGTGTGTACTTTGTGTATAAAGTATGCATTGTTTGGGATGTGTGTGTATGTGTGGAAATTGTGTATTTTGTGTAGTGTGTATTTTCAATACAATTTGTATTTTGTGTGTATGATTTTAGTGGTTTTATGTTTTATATAGTGTGTTTATAGTGCTACATATGTAGTTCTCGTATATGAATATTATAGTGCGTTACGGGTATTGTGTGTAGTGAATATATTTTGTGCATGTATTATGCGTGCTTTGTGTACAGTGTGTGTTTATATTTTCAGTAACGTGTGTATTATGTCCAATATATGCAATGTGTGTTTTTTGTGGTAAGTTTGTGTATTTTCTATTTATTTGTGTATAGTGTGTGTGTTTAAATTCTGAATAGCGTGTGTATTTTATACAATGTATGTATTTTGTATAATATATATTCTATGTAATGTAAGTAGCGTGGAGTGTGTCGATAAAGTCTACATTGTGTGTGTAATGTGTGCATTGTGTGTATTTTGTGGTAAGAGTATTAATGCGTGTATTTTGTATATAATATGTATTTTGACCGAAGGTGTGTATAGTGTGTGTTTATGTTCTATATAGTGTGTGTATTTTGTATAGTGTATGTTGTGTGTAATGTAAGTAGTGTGCATTTTGCGTATTTTGATCGGGGATGTGTATAGTGTTTGTTAATATTTTGAATAGTGTGATTTTATGCAATTTATGTATTTTATATAGCGTGTACTGTGTGCAAGTAGTGTGGAGTGTGTGCATTATGTCTACTTTGTGTGTAAGGTGTGCATTGTGTGTATTTTTTGGGATATGTGTGACGGTGTGTGTATTTTTTGTTTATAAGTGTATTTTGACCGGAGATGTGTCTTTGTATGTATTTTATATAGTGTGTATTGTGTGTAAAGTGTGCATTGTGTGTATTTTGTGGTAAGTGTGTGTTTCTATTTTTTTTGTGGGCAGTATGTCTATGTGTTAAGTGTGTGCATTTTGTATTTAGTGTGGTGGTGCGTGTATAGTGTGTGTATGGTGTGTGTATAGTGTGTATTCTTTATATATTGAGTCTCTGCACACGGTGTATATTTTGAATACAGTTCGTATTGTGTGCAATGTATGTACTGTGTATAGTTATTTTTCCTATGTGTATCTTTTGTGTATAGTGTGCTTGTATAGGGTGTGCGGTGTGTGTATTGTATATATTTGTGGATAGTGTATATGTGTAGCGCAAATGTGTGTATTTTTTATTAAGTGTATTGTGTTCAATGTATGCCGTGGAGTGTGTCTGTGTCTGAATTGTGTATTTTGGGTTTAATCTATGTATTTTATTATTAGTGTGTGTATTTTTGACTGAAGATGTGTATAGTGTGTGTTTATGTGTGGGAAGTGTCTATGTGTATTTTGTGTTTAATGTATGTAATTTATTTATAATGTGTGTTTGGATCGGGGATGTGTATAGTGTTTATTTATATTTGGTATAGTTTATGTATTTATGCAATGTATGTATTTTTGTGATGTGTGTTTTTCATGTTTAATGTGTGTATTTTATTATTAATATTTTTATTTTGACCAGAGATGTGTATAGTGTGTCTATTTTATGCAATGTATTTATTTTGATTAATTTGTATTTTTGCAATGTACGAAGTTTGGAGCATGTGGATTGTGTGTACTTTGTGTATAAAGTATGCATTGTTTGGGATGTGTGTGTATGTGTGGAAATTGTGTATTTTGTGTAGTGTGTATTTTCAATACAATTTGTATTTTGTGTGTATGATTTTAGTGGTTTTATGTTTTATATAGTGTGTTTATAGTGCTACATATGTAGTTCTCGTATATGAATATTATAGTGCGTTACGGGTATTGTGTGTAGTGAATATATTTTGTGCATGTATTATGCGTGCTTTATGTACAGTGTGTGTTTATATTTTCAGTAACGTGTGTATTATGTCCAATATATGCAATGTGTGTTTTTTGTGGTAAGTTTGTGTATTTTCTATTTATTTGTGTATAGTGTGTGTGTTTAAATTCTGAATAGCGTGTGTATTTTATACAATGTATGTATTTTGTATAATATATATTCTATGTAATGTAAGTAGCGTGGAGTGTGTCGATAAAGTCTACATTGTGTGTATTTTGTGGTAAGAGTATTAATGCGTGTATTTTGTATATAATATGTATTTTGACCGAAGGTGTGTATAGTGTGTGTTTATGTTCTATATAGTGTGTGTATTTTGTATAGTGTATGTTGTGTGTAATGTAAGTAGTGTGCATTTTGCGTATTTTGATCGGGGATGTGTATAGTGTTTGTTAATATTTTGAATAGTGTGATTTTATGCAATTTATGTATTTTATATAGCGTGTACTGTGTGCAAGTAGTGTGGAGTGTGTGCATTATGTCTACTTTGTGTGTAAGGTGTGCATTGTGTGTATTTTTTGGGATATGTGTGACGGTGTGTGTATTTTTTGTTTATAAGTGTATTTTGACCGGAGATGTGTCTTTGTATGTATTTTATATAGTGTGTATTGTGTGTAAAGTGTGCATTGTGTGTATTTTGTGGTAAGTGTGTGTTTCTATTTTTTTTGTGGGCAGTATGTCTATGTGTTAAGTGTGTGCATTTTGTATTTAGTGTGGTGGTGCGTGTATAGTGTGTGTATGGTGCGTGTATAGTGTGTATTCTTTATATATTGAGTCTCTGCACACGGTGTATATTTTGAATACAGTTCGTATTGTGTGCAATGTATGTACTGTGTATAGTTTATTTTTCCTATGTGTATCATTTTGTGTATAGTGTGCTTGTATAGGGTGTGCGGTGTGTGTATTGAATATATTTGTGGATAGTGTATATGTGTAGCGCAAATGTGTGTATTTTTTATTAAGTGTATTGTGTTCAATGTATGCCGTGGAGTGTGTCTGTGTCTGAATTGTGTATTTTGGGTTTAATCTATGTATTTTATTATTAGTGTGTGTATTTTTGACTGAAGATGTGTATAGTGTGTGTTTTATGTGTGGGAAGTGTCTATGTGTATTTTGTGTTTAATGTATGTAATTTATTTATAATGTGTGTTTGGATCGGGGATGTGTATAGTGTTTATTTATATTTGGTATAGTTTATGTATTTATGCAATGTATGTATTTTTGTGATGTGTGTTTTTCATGTTTAATGTGTGTATTTTATTATTAATGTTTGTATTTTGACCAGAGATGTGTATAGTGTGTCTATTTTATGCAATGTATTTATTTTGATTAATTTGTATTTTTGCAATGTACGAAGTTTGGAGCATGTGGATTGTGTGTACTTTGTGTATAAAGTATGCATTGTTTGGGATGTGTGTGTATGTGTGGAAATTGTGTATTTTGTGTAGTGTGTATTTTCAATACAATTTGTATTTTGTGTGTATGATTTTAGTGGTTTTATGTTTTATATAGTGTGTTTATAGTGCTACATATGTAGTTCTCGTATATGAATATTATAGTGCGTTACGGGTATTGTGTGTAGTGAATATATTTTGTGCATGTATTATGCGTGCTTTATGTACAGTGTGTGTTTATATTTTCAGTAACGTGTGTATTATGTCCAATATATGCAATGTGTGTTTTTTGTGGTAAGTTTGTGTATTTTCTATTTATTTGTGTATAGTGTGTGTGTTTAAATTCTGAATAGCGTGTGTATTTTATACAATGTATGTATTTTGTATAATATATATTCTATGTAATGTAAGTAGCGTGGAGTGTGTCGATAAAGTCTACATTGTGTGTATTTTGTGGTAAGAGTATTAATGCGTGTATTTTGTATATAATATGTATTTTGACCGAAGGTGTGTATAGTGTGTGTTTATGTTCTATATAGTGTGTGTATTTTGTATAGTGTATGTTGTGTGTAATGTAAGTAGTGTGCATTTTGCGTATTTTGATCGGGGATGTGTATAGTGTTTGTTAATATTTTGAATAGTGTGATTTTATGCAATTTATGTATTTTATATAGCGTGTACTGTGTGCAAGTAGTGTGGAGTGTGTGCATTATGTCTACTTTGTGTGTAAGGTGTGCATTGTGTGTATTTTTTGGGATATGTGTGACGGTGTGTGTATTTTTTGTTTATAAGTGTATTTTGACCGGAGATGTGTCTTTGTATGTATTTTATATAGTGTGTATTGTGTGTAAAGTGTGCATTGTGTGTATTTTGTGGTAAGTGTGTGTTTCTATTTTTTTTGTGGGCAGTATGTCTATGTGTTAAGTGTGTGCATTTTGTATTTAGTGTGGTGGTGCGTGTATAGTGTGTGTATGGTGCGTGTATAGTGTGTATTCTTTATATATTGAGTCTCTGCACACGGTGTATATTTTGAATACAATTCGTATTGTGTGCAATGTATGTACTGTGTATAGTTTATTTTTCCTATGTGTATCTTTTTGTGTATAGTGTGCTTGTATAGGGTGTGCGGTGTGTGTATTGTATATATTTGTGGATAGTGTATATGTGTAGCGCAAATGTGTGTATTTTTTATTAAGTGTATTGTGTTCAATGTATGCCGTGGAGTGTGTCTGTGTCTGAATTGTGTATTTTGGGTTTAATCTATGTATTTTATTATTAGTGTGTGTATTTTTGACTGAAGATGTGTATAGTGTGTGTTTATGTGTGGGAAGTGTCTATGTGTATTTTGTGTTTAATGTATGTAATTTATTTATAATGTGTGTTTGGATCGGGGATTTGTATAGTGTTTATTTATATTTGGTATAGTTTATGTATTTATGCAATGTATGTATTTTTGTGATGTGTGTTTTTCATGTTTTAATGTGTGTATTTTATTATTAATATTTGTATTTTGACCAGAGATGTGTATAGTGTGTCTATTTTATGCAATGTATTTATTTTGATTAATTTGTATTTTTGCAATGTACGAAGTTTGGAGCATGTGGATTGTGTGTACTTTGTGTATAAAGTATGCATTGTTTGGGATGTGTGTGTATGTGTGGAAATTGTGTATTTTGTGTAGTGTGTATTTTCAATACAATTTGTATTTTGTGTGTATGATTTTAGTGGTTTTATGTTTTATATAGTGTGTTTATAGTGCTACATATGTAGTTCTCGTATATGAATATTATAGTGCGTTACGGGTATTGTGTGTAGTGAATATATTTTGTGCATGTATTATGCGTGCTTTGTGTACAGTGTGTGTTTATATTTTCAGTAACGTGTGTATTATGTCCAATATATGCAATGTGTGTTTTTTGTGGTAAGTTTGTGTATTTTCTATTTATTTGTGTATAGTGTGTGTGTTTAAATTCTGAATAGCGTGTGTATTTTATACAATGTATGTATTTTGTATAATATATATTCTATGTAATGTAAGTAGCGTGGAGTGTGTCGATAAAGTCTACATTGTGTGTATTTTGTGGTAAGAGTATTAATGCGTGTATTTTGTATATAATATGTATTTTGACCGAAGGTGTGTATAGTGTGTGTTTATGTTCTATATAGTGTGTGTATTTTGTATAGTGTATGTTGTGTGTAATGTAAGTAGTGTGCATTTTGCGTATTTTGATCGGGGATGTGTATAGTGTTTGTTAATATTTTGAATAGTGTGATTTTATGCAATTTATGTATTTTATATAGCGTGTACTGTGTGCAAGTAGTGTGGAGTGTGTGCATTATGTCTACTTTGTGTGTAAGGTGTGCATTGTGTGTATTTTTTGGGATATGTGTGACGGTGTGTGTATTTTTTTGTTTTAAGTGTATTTTGACCGGAGATGTGTATTTGTATGTATTTTATATAGTGTGTATTGTGTGTAAAGTGTGCATTGTGTGTATTTTGTGGTAAGTGTGTGTTTCTATTTTTTTTGTGGGCAGTATGTCTATGTGTTAAGTGTGTGCATTTTGTATTTAGTGTGGTGGTGCGTGTATAGTGTGTGTATGGTGCGTGTATAGTGTGTATTCTTTATATATTGAGTCTCTGCACACGGTGTATATTTTGAATACAGTTCGTATTGTGTGCAATGTATGTATTGTGTATAGTTTATTTTTCCTATGTGTATCTTTTTGTGTATAGTGTGCTTGTATAGGGTGTGCGGTGTGTGTATTGTATATATTTGTGGATAGTGTATATGTGTAGCGCAAATGTGTGTATTTTTTATTAAGTGTATTGTGTTCAATGTATGCCGTGGAGTGTGTCTGTGTCTGAATTGTGTATTTTGGGTTTAATCTATGTATTTTATTATTAGTGTGTGTATTTTTGACTGAAGATGTGTATAGTGTGTGTTTATGTGTGGGAAGTGTCTATGTGTATTTTGTGTTTAATGTATGTAATTTATTTATAATGTGTGTTTGGATTGGGGATTTGTATAGTGTTTATTTATATTTGGTATAGTTTATGTATTTATGCAATGTATGTATTTTTGTGATGTGTGTTTTTCATGTTTAATGTGTGTATTTTATTATTAATATTTGTATTTTGACCAGAGATGTGTATAGTGTGTCTATTTTATGCAATGTATTTATTTTGATTAATTTGTATTTTTGCAATGTACGAAGTTTGGAGCATGTGGATTGTGTGTACTTTGTGTATAAAGTATGCATTGTTTGGGATGTGTGTGTATGTGTGGAAATTGTGTATTTTGTGTAGTGTGTATTTTCAATACAATTTGTATTTTGTGTGTATGATTTTAGTGGTTTTATGTTTTATATAGTGTGTTTATAGTGCTACATATGTAGTTCTCGTATATGAATATTATAGTGCGTTACGGGTATTGTGTGTAGTGAATATATTTTGTGCATGTATTATGCGTGCTTTGTGTACAGTGTGTGTTTATATTTTCAGTAACGTGTGTATTATGTCCAATATATGCAATGTGTGTTTTTTGTGGTAAGTTTGTGTATTTTCTATTTATTTGTGTATAGTGTGTGTGTTTAAATTCTGAATAGCGTGTGTATTTTATACAATGTATGTATTTTGTATAATATATATTCTATGTAATGTAAGTAGCGTGGAGTGTGTCGATAAAGTCTACATTGTGTGTGTAATGTGTGCATTGTGTGTATTTTGTGGTAAGAGTATTAATGCGTGTATTTTGTATATAATATGTATTTTGACCGGAGGTGTGTATAGTGTGTGTTTATGTTCTATATAGTGTGTGTATTTTGTATAGTGTATGTTGTGTGTAATGTAAGTAGTGTGCATTTTGCGTATTTTGATCGGGGATTGGAAAGTTCTTCGGGGAAAGGAAAGGTGTTACAAGGCGGGACAAACCGTTACACACAAAATACAAATTGTATTCATATACGTGTGGTGTATATTGTATTGAAAATACACACTACACAAAAAGATAACATATTAGATATTTCAATGGACTTTGTTGTTGGTTTGTACAAACCGTTACCAATTCCTAGTAGCGCTCAAACTGAATCTCTTCGGGATTGGCTCTATAGGCTGGTCGATTTGGTAGAACTGCCCCGGGAATAAGGTCAATTTGGTGTTCAATACCTCTTAATGGCGGTAATCCACTTGATTCTTCCACGGGAAAAACATCTTCGAATTCCTGTAAAAGAGACACAAAAGCACAAGAGTTGTTGGACACGAATATCATCAAAATAAACAACCATAAATTTTCCAATGAATTTTCTCAAAACATGGTGCATCAACCTCATGAAAGTACTTGGTGCATTAGTTAAACCAAAAGGCATTACTAACCACTCATATAGACCAAATTTTGTTTTAAAGGCTGTTTTCCATTCGTCTCCTTCTCTAATTCGAATTTGATGATAACCACTTTTCAAATCGATCTTACTAAACACAACAGAACCATGCAATTCATCAAGCATATCATCTAGCCTAGGAATAGGATAGCGATACTTTACCGTGATTTTGTTGATTGCTCGGCAGTCGATGCACATCCTCCATGATCCATCTTTCTTAGAAACAACAATTACCGGAATAGCACATGGACTCATGCTCTCACGGATTTTTCCATTGTCTACATTGAGTTTGTTGTTAACTTGGCCATTCTAAAATAGCTTTCACCTTCTCTTTTTCCATTTCAATCCCATTAGCACTTATAACAAAACCCAGAAAAACAACTTTATCCATGCAAAAAGAACACTTTTTGAGATTTGCATACAATGATTCTTTTCGTAAGGTATCCAAAACTGCACGCACATGGTTAAGATGTTCATTCACATTTTTGCTATAGACAAGAATATCATCAAAATAAACAACCATAAATTTTCCAATGAATTTTCTCAAAACATGGTGCATCAACGTCATCAACAAGGTCATCACAAAAATTCATAAGGCAAGGTTAGCTCTCCTTCTCCCACGCCTTATTTCTCCGAACCAAAGTGGCTTTGTGAAAGGCCGCCTCCTCAACGATAACGTCTTGCTGGCCCAAGAAATGTTCCATGAGATCTCGAAGTGCAACCCACCCGAAAGTGCTTGGAGATCAGCCATCTTGCCTACGCCGACGATATCATCATCTTTACCCAAGCGGTGACCACTCCCCTTAGGCGGCTCCGGTCATGCCTAGAAGATTATGAGAAGGTGTCAGGGCAACAAATCAATCTCTCAAAGAGCAACTTCTACATTGCCGATTGTCATGAAGAGAGTGCTAATCTCATACAATCCGCGGGAGGTTTCTCACAAGGTACCTTTCCTTTCCTCTACCTAGGGGTTCCTATTTATTGTGGCATCAAACGAACATATATGTTTATGTTCCTTCGGGAAAAGATAGCAGCACGAATCTCCGGATGGGCTCACCGTCACCTATCCTTTGGAGGAAGGCTTACACTTATCAAGAGCACACTAGAGGGGGTACCTCTTCACATTTTCCAGGCCATTGAGCCCACGGCCGGGGCGCTCAAACTTTTTGATCAACAATTGGCACGCTTCTTTTGGGGCTCGACCAATGAGAGAAAAAAGACACATTGGATTGGTTGGGATCAAATTTGTAGGCCGACTGCCGAGGGGGGGCTAGGAATCCGCAAATTCAAAGAGGTCCTCCGAGCCTTCAACATCAAGCTATGGTGGCGCTTTCATGAACAAAACTCTCTATGGGCCAAGTATATAAAGGCCAAATATTGTTTCAAGACCTCTCCCCTGGCGTCCCGTCCAACAGGGAAAAACAACCCGACGTGGAAGAGACTCCTGAGAGCGCGTGCCCAAGCCAATCCCTACATCAGATGGGTGGTTGGCCAAGGAGACATCTATTTCTGGGATGACATATGGCTCGGAGACACGGCGCTTAGGGACCTTTCCATCGATGACTGAGGAGCCCCGACTACCTTGGGGGAGGATTTCATAAGAGAAGGAGCATGGGACGAGGCTAAGCTCCAGCTGCTCCAATACCAGGCTGGGATCTCGCAGCAGGTGATCACACACATCCTAGACACGCCAATCGTATCGGGGGAACCGGATGTTCCGCGTTGGTCGCTATCCTAGCTCGGTGACTTTTCGGTGGCTTCTACTTGGGAAACAACCCGCGCAAGGAGGCCGAAAATCCAGGGGCTGGAGGACATTTGGATGGCTGGCCTTACCAACTCAATAGCAATTTTCAATTGGAGACTGTTGTCGAACCAAATCCCGGTGGATTCTAAGCTACAATGGAGGAACATCGAAATGGCGTCAAAGTGTCAATGCTGCCCCCACAGTCCACACACGGAGTCGCCCCAACACCTTTTTATTCAAGGGTGGGGAGCCTCTAGAGTATGGGGCGAGTTTGATGAATGGTTCGAGGGTTCGACTTCTTCCATACGAATTAATGACACCATTCCGGAGAGGCTAGAAGTCTGGTCACGGAGGACCCATCTTCAAGACACAAAACACCTCTACAGGTCCATACCTTTTTTTTTATTATTCAAACACACCCCAAAGGGCGGAGGGTTGAGGCGGACCCACACCTGTGCATTACCAAAACCATTGGTTACAAACAAACATACACCGAGTCGCCCAAAAGTGACGACTCGCCAAGGCATGACAAATTAGAGTACAACGAGAGCCTCCCTAACAACTAGAGGTGGTCATCGATATACTCTCAAAATCCAATTAACATTTGATACAACCTTTGTATCCCCAACACTTCTGTCCATCACCTAGCTAAGGCTCGCAATAGGGATACCTCCGCTAGGTACATGCCCTCCTGGATCTAGGTCCTCGATGTGGCCCTCTATCTCCCGGTTGGGGCGCCCACATGCGACACTCATGGAGCTAAAGCTCGCGTCATTCGCACCCGATGGGACACTCCCAAATGTCACCGTAGCAACATTCTCCTTCAAATGCCAATCATCCACGTGTGGAGCCTTGGTGTGCATATGCCCTCATGCACTTTTCCTTTCCTCCTCCTCGACACCAATTGGAAGCCATCCTCATCCACATTTGGGTGACTCCTACTAGCCACTCTTGACTTCGACAATCCCGCACCCAATGTACCCTCGATGTACTCCGCGTGGTTGTTACAATCTTTGGACTTCTCCAACTGCCCAATGGTCGGTTGTTTGGGGGAGGTGGCCTCGGCTGATCGGAAAACCATTTGTTGGTCCGAGAGGACCCGTGCTTCCTCAACCCCCGGAGCAAGGTCCGGTGGGTTGACCATATTTTGATCCGAGATGGATATCACCTCCTCGGAGTCCGGCGGGTGGCCCATTGTTTCGGCCAGCCGAGGGGAAGACTTCTGCGAGGTGTGGCCGAGATGTGGATTGGAGCTCGGTGGGGCACGCGAGCCAAGTCCGACTAGGGGGGAGCTTGCGTGGTGGTGGTTGAGGTGGCAGAGAGGGTAAGCCGGAGAAGGGATGTATGGGTGGCTGGGGTTGGTTGGAGAGGGTGACCGGCGGTGGGGTGCTAACGTGAGTTAATGAGGGTGGTGGGTGGTTCGCAGTGGTGACATGGTGGTCGGAAAGGATGATTCGGCGTGGGACTATGAGGGAGGGGTTTTTAGTGAGAAGGAGGATGAAGATATGACAATTACTAACTCACCACCGGGCTTAACTATTTATATTTGGCTTTCCTTGGCCAACAAGGAAACCACTTCTATCCAAATGACCTACAAAATTTTATTGTACGATCTTTGTTAGGTAATTGGATCAAGATAGGATTATTTTCATCGATATAACATCATAGGAATTGTCATCTCTTAACAACCTATTTGAAGCATAACTCTTATACGTTGGTTTACTTGGCCAACAAGCAATACTTTTTGATGGAGGTACACCCAAGCTGATCAACAAGGATAAGAAGATGGATCCATTAATCATTCAAAGTGGACCAATTACAAGAGCTAGAGCTAAGAAGATAAAGGAGTCCATGATGCTTTTAGTTGATGAAATAAAAGCCCAATTCCAAGACCATTCAACATTGGGCCAAATGGTGAATATTATTCAAGTTAGTGGGCAGCCCAATGCATGAAGTTTTGAGTCAATATATATCACATTTTGGAGGCCCAAATTGAAGATAAATGATGCATTTTCATCCAAGTTGGAGCAGCAAAAATGAAGAGTCATTTTTAAGTTACTTTTTGAGTTAAATAAGTGACTTTAGATGTCCTAAAGTCACACCAATAGTTAGGAGTTACTTTTCACTTATTATGAGTCATTCTAAAGGTCTTAAGTTGTACTAATGATATGAGACTTTCAAGAGTCCATTCTAGCCTATAAATAGGCTTGTAAGCATGTCATTTGAGGACATCATTGATCAAATACGAAAATAGAGTTTGTCTTGTGAGTTGAATTCTCTTTGTAGAGTTTTTCACTTGTTTGGAACTTATCAAGATACTTTGAGCAAGTTCTTGTGGCGTTCAACCATACCGAGGTTCTTGGCTGATTACATAGCCAACGGGTCGAGGTTTTCCAAGCTCTGGAAGTGGATCAAACCAGATTATCAATCAAGGAAATCCGCTGCCAATCATTATACGTGGGGTTCTTGGATCAATATATCCAACGGGTCCTTCGTCGTATCCCAATCCATATCATTTGGTATCACGAGCCAACTGGTATTGATCTATCCATAGCTTTATCTTACATTGTTTATCTTTCATATCCTTGAAAAAAAAATCCAAAAAAAAAAAAAATCAAAAAAAAAATCCGAAAAAAAAATCAGAAAAAAAATTCGAAAAAAAAAATCCAAAAAAAAAAAAAAAACCCCAATACATATTTCACCTCATATTTTCTTGACCATTTCCTTTCATCCTTCATTCAAAGGGCTGAAGTTTGGTTGGTCGTTATTAGTTCTTGTTTTGTTTTTGATTTGTTTTTTTACTTGTGTTATCTTTGCAAAAGAGAAAGAGTGGTAAAAGGCTTGAGTGGTGAGGTTATTTGAGGGGAGGTAAAAGCCAACGAGTGATATACACGAGTGTTTTGTGAGGTTTAATTTTGTGTGATACACGAGTGAACTGTGAGGATGGATTCTACTGACGATCATATTCCAGTTGATCCTACGTTGAAAGCCATGCAACAACAATTTGCAAGGTTTGCACGGATTCTGGAAAGTGTTTCAGGGCGGTTGGAGAGGCTAGAAGTTCAGGCAACAAATGAAAATAATAACGAGGAGGAAGAGAGTGGAGGAGAAGATGATGCTTCATATAGGCATCGAAATGAGAGACGTGGAAACGGTAGAAGAGGGCGTACAAATGAAGTGGATGGTGATTTGAGAAGCATCAAACTGAAGATCCCAACATTCCAAGGAAGGAGTGACCCCGAAGCTTATTTGGAGTGGGAGAGAAAGGTGGATCTCATCTTTGAATGTCACAACTATTCCGAGGAGAAAAAGGTTAGACTTGCTGCTATTGAATTCACTGACTATGCTATAGTTTGGTGGGATCAATTGACAACCAGTACAAGGCGATACGGAGGAAGACCAGTTTCGACTTGGGAAGAAATGAAAAGCATAATGCGTAAGAGATTTGTACCTTCTCATTATTTTCGTGAATTGTATCAAAAATTACAATCTATGAAACAAGGTACTAAATCTGTTGATGAGTACTACAAAGACATGGAGATTGCCATGATTAGGGCAAATGTTGAAGAAGATAGAGAAGCAACTATGGCTCGATTCTTATGTGGGCTGAATAGGGAGATTGCAAACATTGTGGAGCTTCAACACTATGTGGAGTTGGAGGACATGGTTCATATGGCCATGAAGGTGGAGGGACAATTGAAGAAGAAGGGAACAATCCAAAAGAATTTTTCAACAAGTTCTCATTCTTCAAGGACAAAAGAGTGGACTTCAACCAAACCCAATTTTGGGGCAGGTTCTAAACCCCAAAATGAGGCGTCGACATCCAAGTCCAAAGAATTTGAGAAGGGTAAAGGTATTTCTACTTCTACTTCTACTCGAAATAGAGATATCAAATGTTTTCGTTGTCAAGGTGTTGGACACATTGCATCTCAATGTCCAAACAAAAGGGTGATGATTTTGAAGCCAAATGGAGAGATAGAATCTGAAAGTGAACGTGAAGATGATGATGAGGAGGAGGAGGATAAACAATTGGAGGAGATTGAACCAGAACATGGAGAACTTTTGGTGGTTCGAAGGGCTCTAAACATGCAAAACAGAAACGATGATCAGCAAAGGGAGAACATCTTCCACACAAGGTGTTTGGTCCAAGGTAAACTTTGCATAATGATTATTGATGGTGGTAGTTGTGTAAACGTTGCAAGTTCTGAAATGGTGGAAAAGTTGAGCTTAACAACGGAAAAACATCCTAATCCGTACAAGCTACAATGGCTTAATGAATGTGGAGAAATTCGAGTGACTAAGCGAGTTCTAATTTCGTTTTCAATTGGCAATTATAAAGATGATGTTCTTTGCGATGTTGTGCCAATGCATGCTAGTCACATTCTTTTGGGGAGGCCATGGCAGTTTGATCGTAGAGTGACTTATGATGGATTTCACAACCACTACACCTTCAAGCACAACAACAAGTCTATTATGCTTGTGTCTTTAACACCTCAACAAGTTCAAGAGGACCAACAGAAATTGTCACAAGCAAGGAGAGCTCGTGAGGTTGAGAGGAAAAGAAGTGAGAGCATTGAAAAAGAGTCGAGTGAAAAAAAGAGTCGAGAGAAAAGTAAGAATGAGAGGAAAAAAGGTGAGGGCATTGAAAAAGAGTCAAGTGAAAAGAGTCCGAATGAAAAAAAGAACTTTTATGTGGGAGCAAGAGAAATAAAGAGTGCAATAGTTGAAAAAAAGAGTGTTTTCATCTTAGTGTACAAACAGTCTTTGTTTACCACTAACGAATTAACCACTTCTTTGCCAAGTGCTTTTGTGTCTCTTTTACAGGAATTCGAAGATGTTTTTCCCGTGGAAGAATCAAGTGGATTACCGCCATTAAGAGGTATTGAACACCAAATTGACCTTATTCCCGGGGCAGTTCTACCAAATCGACCAGCCTATAGAGCCAATCCCGAAGAGACTAAGGAAATTCAAAGGCAAGTGCAAGAGTTGTTGGACAATGGAAAAATCCGTGAGAGCATGAGTCCATGTGCTATTCCGGTAATTGTTGTTTCTAAGAAAGATGGATCATGGAGGATGTGCATCGACTGCCGAGCAATCAACAAAATCACGGTAAAGTATCGCTATCCTATTCCTAGGCTAGATGATATGCTTGATGAATTGCATGGTTCTGTTGTGTTTAGTAAGATCGATTTGAAAAGTGGTTATCATCAAATTCGAATTAGAGAAGGAGACGAATGGAAAACAGCCCTTTAAAACAAAATTTGGTCTATATGAGTGGTTAGTAATGCCTTTTGGTTTAACTAATGCACCAAGTACTTTCATGAGGTTGATGCACCATGTTTTGAGAAAATTCATTGGAAAATTTGTGGTTGTTTATTTTGATGATATTCTTGTCTATAGCAAAAATGTGAATGAACATCTTAACCATGTGCGTGCAGTTTTGGATACCTTACGAAAAGAATCATTGTATGCAAATCTCAAAAAGTGTTCTTTTTGCATGGATAAAGTTGTTTTTCTGGGTTTTGTTATAAGTGCTAATGGGATTGAAATGGAAAAAGAGAAGGTGAAAGCTATTTTAGAATGGCCAATTCCTCAAAATGTAGCACAAGTTAGAAGTTTTCATGGTCTTGCTAGTTTTTATAGGAGGTTTGTCAAGGATTTTAGTACAATTGCTGCACCTTTGAATGAAATTGTGAAAAAGGATGTTTGTTTTTATTGGGGAGAAAAACAAGAACATGCTTTTAATCTCCTTAAGGAAAAACTTACAACTGCACCAATTCTTTCTTTGCCTAACTTTGATAACATGTTTGAGCTTGAATGTGATGCATCTGGGGTAGGCATAGGAGCTGTTTTGTTGCAGGATAGGAAGCCAATCGCGTACTTTAGCGAAAAGTTGAAAGGAGCTCAATTGAACTATCCAACGTATGACAAGGAGTTATATGCTTTGGTTAGAGCTTTGGAAACATGGCAACATTACTTGTGGCCTAGAGAGTTTGTAATTCACACGGATCATGAATCTCTCAAGTACTTGAAAGGTCAAGGTAAGCTTAGCAAGAGACATGTTAAGTGGGTGGAATTCATTGAATCATTTCCCTATGTAATCAAATACAAAAAGGGAAAAGAAAATATTGTGGCTGATGCATTATCTCGGAGGTACATTTTGATCACTACTTTGAGTTCTAAGTTGCTTGGTTTTGAGTTGATTAAGGAAATGTATGATAATGACCCGGACTTTTCTTCTATCTATTTAGCTTGTGAGCATGCTGCATTTGACAAGTTCTATAGGCATGATGGCTATTTGTTTAGAGAAAACAAATTATGCATTCCTAAAGGTTCTATGCGTGAATTGCTTGTGCGTGAAGCTCATGGTGGTGGTTTAATGGGTCATTTTGGAGTCCATAAGACAATGAATGTTTTGCTTGAACATTTCTTTTGGCCTAAAATGCGTGTGGATGTTGAAAGAATTTGTAAAAGATGCATAACTTGCATGCAAGCCAAGTCTAAATCACACCCACATGGTTTGTACAAACCGTTACCAATTCCTAGTGCACCTTGGGAGGATATTTCAATGGACTTTGTTGTTGGTTTGCCAAGAACAAAAAGAGGTAGAACGGCCCTCTTGTGTTTAATGTATGTAATTTATTTATAATGTGTGTTTGGATCGGGGATTTGTATAGTGTTTATTTATATTTGGTATAGTTTATGTATTTATGCAATGTATGTATTTTTGTGATGTGTGTTTTTCATGTTTAATGTGTGTATTTTATTATTAATGTTTGTATTTTGACCAGAGATGTGTATAGTGTGTCTATTTTATGCAATGTATTTATTTTGATTAATTTGTATTTTTGCAATGTACGAAGTTTGGAGCATGTGGATTGTGTGTACTTTGTGTATAAAGTATGCATTGTTTGGGATGTGTGTGTATGTGTGGAAATTGTGTATTTTGTGTAGTGTGTATTTTCAATACAATTTGTATTTTGTGTGTATGATTTTAGTGGTTTATAGTTTTATATAGTGTGTTTATAGTGCTACATATGTAGTTCTCGTATATGAATATTATAGTGCGTTACGGGTATTGTGTGTAGTGAATATATTTTGTGCATGTATTATGCGTGCTTTGTGTACAGTGTGTGTTTATATTTTCAGTAACGTGTGTATTATGTCCAATATATGCAATGTGTGTTTTTTGTGGTAAGTTTGTGTATTTTCTATTTATTTGTGTATAGTGTGTGTGTTTAAATTCTGAATTGCGTGTGTATTTTATACAATGTATGTATTTTGTATAATATATATTCTATGTAATGTAAGTAGCGTGGAGTGTGTCGATAAAGTCTACATTGTGTGTGTAATGTGTGCATTGTGTGTATTTTGTGGTAAGAGTATTAATGCGTGTATTTTGTATATAATATGTATTTTGACCGGAGGTGTGTATAGTGTGTGTTTACGTTCTATATAGTGTGTGTATTTTGTATAGCGTATTTTGTGTGTAATGTAAGAGAGTGCTAATCTCATACAATCCGCGGGAGGTTTCTCACAAGGTACCTTTCCTTTCCTCTACCTAGGGGTTCCTATTTATTGTGGCATCAAACGAACAGATATGTTTATGTTCCTTCGGGAAAAGATAGCAGCACGAATCTCCGGATGGGCTCACCGTCACCTATCCTACACACAATGCACACATTACACACACAATGTAGACTTTATCGACACACTCCACGCTACTTACATTACATAGAATATATATTATACAAAATACATACATTGTATAAAATACACACGCTATTCAGAATTTAAACACACACACTATACACAAATAAATAGAAAATACACAAACTTACCACAAAAAACACACATTGCATATATTGGACATAATACACACGTTACTGAAAATATAAACACACACTGTACACAAAGCACGCATAATACATGCACAAAAAGAAGATGGGAACTTCTCCAGAAGCCCTTTGTTGTTTCTGTCCTGCACCTTTTAAACAGTTTGTTGAGTTTGTTGTTAACTTGAAAAGTTGGGAGGAATACTTGTCATCTATATAAAATACATAAATTGCATAAAATCACACTATTCAAAATATTAACAAACACTATACACATCCCCGATCAAAATACGCAAAATGCACACTACTTACATTACACACAACATACACTATACAAAATACACACACTATATAGAACATAAACACACACTATACACACCTCCGGTCAAAATACATATTATATACAAAATACACGCATTAATACTCTTACCACAAAATACACACAATGCACACATTACACACACAATGTAGACTTTATCGACACACTCCACGCTACTTACATTACATAGAATATATATTATACAAAATACATACATTGTATAAAATACACACGCTATTCAGAATTTAAACACACACACTATACACAAATAAATAGAAAATACACAAACTTACCACAAAAAACACACATTGCATATATTGGACATAATACACACGTTACTGAAAATATAAACACACACTGTACACAAAGCACGCATAATACATGCACAAAATATATTCACTACTCACAATACCCGTAACGCACTATAATATTCACACCTGTGCATTACTCACAATACCCGTAACGCACTATAATATTACACACACAATGTAGACTTTATCGACACACTCCACGCTACTTACATTACATAGAATATATATTATACAAAATACATACATTGTATAAAATACACACGCTATTCAGAATTTAAACACACACACTATACACAAATAAATAGAAAATACACAAACTTACCACAAAAAACACACATTGCATATATTGGACATAATACACACGTTACTGAAAATATAAACACACACTGTACACAAAGCACGCATAATACATGCACAAAAAGAAGATGGGAACTTCTCCAGAAGCCCTTTGTTGTTTCTGTCCTGCACCTTTTAAACAGTTTGTTGAGTTTGTTGTTAACTTGAAGTTTGATGAAGAGCCTAATTATGCAAAATACATATCCCTTTTTGATGGGATTATTGGTCCGAATCCGGACATCAGGCCAATCAACACTGAAGGTGCTCGAAAGCTTGTATATCAAGTCGGACAGAAGAGAGGAAGGCTTATGATGGACGACGATGATGATGAGCAGCCAAAGAAGAAAGTCCGCATGGGAATGCCTGCTATACAGTGGATTAGTGTGTACAATGCTCGAAGACCGATGAAGCAAAGATATCATTACAATGTTGCAGATTTAAGATTGGACCAGCATATTGAGAAAGGAAATGAAGATGGACTTTATATTAGCAGTGTGGCCTCTTGTTCAAATCTATGGGCCTTGATTATGGATACAGGGACCGGTTTCAGTGATCAAGTCTATGAACTTTCACCTCATTTCCTTCATAAGGAGTAGATCATGGAACAATGGGAGAAAAATTACTACATAAGTGCCATAGCAGGGGCTAATAATGGGAGCTCATTAATAGTCATGTCTAAGGGTACCCCGTATCTGCAGCAGTCATATAAAGTTAGTGAGTCATTTCCATTCAAGTGGATCAACAAGAAATGGAGAGAAGGTTTTTACGTTACTGCCATGGCTACACCTGGAACTAGATGGGCAATTGTTATGTCCCGTGGGGCAGGTTTTTCTGATCAGGTTGTCGAGTTGGACTTTCTGTATCCAAGTGAAGGTATTCATAGGAGGTGGGATTCTGGCTATCGCATCACATCAACTGCAGCAACATGGGATCAAACTGCCCTTGTTCTTAGCAATCCACGACGGAAACCTTCAGATGAAACACAAGAAACACTTCGGACTTCTGCTTTCCCAAGCACACATGTTAAGGAGAAATGGGTAAAAAATCTTTACATAGCATCGGTGTGCTATGGGAGAACTGTATCTTGATGTCTCGTAATTTTGTTGGAGTAGGTTACTCGAAGATGAAGTCCTCTCTGATCAAACTCAATTGTTATTTCTGTAATCAGAGGAAGGGGAGATCTTTGGTCTGTGGTCAAGCTGACTCTTGTTGCTCTTAGGACCTGATTTGTGCTTACTATTGCCATTGACATATAGGAGCCTGTCTAAAACCTCTGCACCGGACTGTGATTATGTCTAAATGCTTTAGGACTCCGACAAGTGTAATTCGATCATTCCTTAATGTTTGTATAGTGATGGAAATTTAATGTTTGATGACAGTATCCAGCGGCTGTGTCTGTATTAGCAGTGCTTGTATATGTAAAATCAGGCTATGCAACCCAAGGATATGTTCTATTAAATGTACTTGTTTCTCTTTAAAAAAAAAAGATGAGGATGCATAGTACATGGTGGTGATTTTGAATTCAAAATGGCATTTTCCACAAATGCGCCAACATTATCTTGCCCATGAAAAGTGGCCTTTTTCTTTTCCTCCTTTTGTGAGTCACATGCACCCACCAACTCACATGCCACCCCATCCTTCACGTGGGGCATGGTACTTGCAATGGTCAGCCGGTTGACCATCTCTTTCTCCATGCTTGATCCTCCAAGATTCCGGCCTGCCGGTGCCAGCGACATTCCGGCCATCTCATCACCATCGAGCCCTTCCATTCCACTCGTCGGGACGCTCCCTTCCTTGGCCATTTGGGCTAGAGAGCTCAACATATCCCCAAAAGGGGCGAGCTTGTTTTCCGACGTCCCTTTCCTTTCACCATGGCATTCCGCAACGAGACTATCCACCATATCAAAGACCATCTTCTTCTTAGCCCGACTAACCTCCGAACCAGATTCAAGGCCGGCTCGTTTGAGGGCTTGTCGAGCTTTCTCCGGGTGAGGCGTGCCAACCATTTTGGTTTTAGACTGTGCAATCGAATGAAACTTCCACTCCGGCGAGGAGAGGGGCTGCATCGTGTGTTCCAAGGCATCGGCATCCCCCTCCGTCAACTCACCGCCGGACTTCACCATGTGTTGGATGCAACAATCACACTACATCTCCCTCAAAGGGGAGGGAGAGGGAGTGGACGAATTCTAGAGAGAAGGGAGAGCTTCTCTCTCGTGTTTTTAATTGATTGTTGTCAATGTTAAATTCTCGTTGTACTCTAATTTGTCATGGCGAGTCGTCACTTTTGGGCGACTCGATGTTTGTTTGGTTGTTGCAAATGGTTTTTGGTAATGCACGGGTGTGGGTGCGCCTCAACCCTTCACCCCTAGGGTTGTTTATCTTTAAAAAAAATATTACGTCACAAACGTCACAAAATGTATAATTGTGGGCAATTTTGATTCAAAAGTGATATGAATTGGGATAGGACGAAGGACCCGTTGGATATATTGATCCAAGAACCCCACGTATAAGGTTTGGCAGCGGACTCCCTTGATTGATAATCTGGTTTGATCCACTTCCAGAGCTTGAAAAACCTCGACCCGTTGGCTATATGATCAGCCAAGAACCTCGGTATGGTTGAACGCCACAAGAACTTGCTCAAAGTATCTTGATAAGTTCCAAACAAGTGAAAAACTCTACAAAGAGAATTCAACTCACAAGACAAAGTCTATTTTCGTATTTGATCAATGGTGTCCTCAAATGACATGCTTACAAGCCTATTTATAGGCTAGAATGGACTCTTGAAAGTCTCATATCATTAGTACAACTTAAGACCTTTAGAATGACTCATAATAAGTGAAAAGTAACTCCTAACTATTGGTGTGACTTTAGGACATCTAAAGTCACTTATTTAACTCAAAAAGTAACTTAAAAATGACTCTTCATTTTTGCTGCTCCAACTTGGACGAAAATGCATCATTTATCTTCAATTTGGGCCTCCAAAATGTGATATATATTGACTCAAAACTTCATGCATTGGGCTGCCCACTAACTTGAATAATATTCACCATTTGGCCCAATGTTGAATGGTCTTGGAATTGGGCTTTTATTTCATCAACTAAAAGCATCATGGACTCCTTTATCTTCTTAGCTCTAGCTCTTGTAATTGGTCCACTTTGAATGATTAATGGATCCATCTTCTTGTCCTTGTTGATCAACTTGGGTGTACCTCCATCATTCCCTTCTTCTTCAAGAGGATTCGTCCTCGAATCTAATTCACCAACATAAGGAGATAAATCAGAAACATTGAAAGTAGCACTTACATTAAACTCACCAGGTAAGTCAAGTTTGTAAGCATTATCATTGACTTTTCCAATCACTTGGAATGGTCCATCTCCTCTTGGCTGCAACTTGGACTTTCTTTTCGAAGGAAATCTCTCCTTTCTCATATGCAACCAAACCCAATCTCCCGGCTCAAAGATGACTTGTTTTCGACCCTTGTTGGCTTGCTTTGCATATTGTTCTGTCCTCTTTTCAATGTTGAGTCTTACCCTTTCATGCAATCTTTTCACCATTTCAGACTTAGCTTTTCCATCAAGACTTGCACGATCTTCAATAGGTATTGGAATCAAATCTAGTGGACTCAATGGATTGAAACCATACACAACTTCAAATGGGGAAAAGTTAGTAGCAGAATGGACACTTCGATTATAAGCAAACTCAGCAAAAGGTAAGCATTCCTCCCAACTTTTCAAGTTCTTTTTAACTAAAGTTCGTAGTAATTGAGACAAAGTCCTATTAACTACTTCAGTTTGTCCATCAGTTTGTGGATGACAAGTAGTAGAAAACAAGAGTTTAGTTCCCAACTTATTTCACAACACTCGCCAAAAATGACTCACAAATTTAGCATCTCGATCACTCACAATTGATCTAGGAACACCATGCAAACGGACAATTTCTTTAAAGAACAAATCAGCGATATGAGATGCATCATCAGTTTTGTGACATGGATTAAAATGTGCCATTTTTGAAAACCTATCAACAACCACAAAAACTGAATCTCTACCTCTTTTTGTTCTTGGCAAACCAACAACAAAGTCCATTGAAATATCCTCAAAATGCCAATGCCGGACTTGGCCTTGTCGGACACGTCGCCGAGGCCCGAGGAACCTCGCACCATCTCGGACCAGCGCATGGTCTTTCGATCGGCCGAGGACCCCATCCCTAATCCTCCGAGCAAGAAGAGGAAAGCAAAAAGCCACAAAACTCAAAATGAGGAAAAGTACGCCGGCTCCACCAACTAAAGGAAATGGTCGGAAAAGGTTTGTTCTTTTACCCCTTCCGGAGGACAAACAACCTTGGAAGAGGCTCGAGTTCGGGTCGGAATACTCGTCCCCACCCGGGAGCCCTAAGTGCAAAGGGACCATCTTTCCGGGGAGCCCGCCGAGTGATCAAGGGGACAACGGCCGGCGGGATGAAGTAGAAAGTGCTTCGGGCACCAAGGAATGCCAATTGGCCATTGCCAATGCGGTTCTATCGACCATGGCCTCCAAAAATCAAAATTCCGACCAGGTTGCCGGTGCGGCCGCCGGCGACGACCAATTCAAAGTCCAATTCAAATCCAATGGAGGAAGATCGACTTGGCCTCAAAATGCCAATGCTGCCCAAGGAATCCGAGCACCGAATCCCTTCAGCACCTCTTCATCCAAGGTCGGGGAGAAACTAGTGTGTGGTGGGAATTCGACGGGTGGTTCGGGGGATCGGCACCTTCCCTACGGATTAACGACATCATTCCAGATCGGCTTGAGACCTGGTCGCATCGGATGCAACAACAAGACCCGAAACACCTTTGCCGAGTAACGCCATACCTCATCCTGTGGTTCCTTTGGGCGGAGCGAAACAGAAGCCGGCATGAGCAAGTCCAATTCAAACCGTACAATGTGGTGTGGCAAGTTCAGATGTACATTTACAATAACATGACTAACGGGATCATTAAGCCGAAGCACTGGAAGGGAGTGCAAATGGGCATGAGTATTCCGAGCCACCCTGCCTCAAGACGGACGAGACCACTGGTGACTTCTGTTAAGTGGCACCCCCCTGAAGGCCCGTGGATTAAAGTCAATACAGACGGGGCATACACTGGGGCACCGGACAGAGCGGGAGGGTGAGGAGTGGTACGCGACTGGTCCAGAAATGATGGCCGAATTGATGGCTGCTCATCATGGACTTGAGCTTGCGAGGGTACATGAGCAACCCATTTGGATCGAGACGGACTCAGAACAAGCCGCCAATCTCCTCAATGGCTTTACGTGGGGACCGGCACATCTCCGCCGGGTCATGGCGCGAATTTTCCTCTTCAAGCGCCGGTACACCATGCGCGCCTCCTTTATCCCCCGGGAGGGGAATCAAGCGGCGGACCTGCTCGCTAAGATGGGCCTTGGCCAGCAATGCTTCCTCAGGTTCTCCGCCCAAACAGCCCCAAGACCCCTAAAGGACATCATTAGAATGGAAGAAATGGGAATACCCAACATTTGAGTTCGGTCGGAAGAACACGAGTAGCACAGTTGCCGAGGAAAGAAGGAGTGTTTTATCTTTTGATTTTGTTCATTTGTATCTTATCTTTTGGAAGGGAGTATGATCAGGTCTGGGTTGTGGGATCCGGACCGCTCTCTACTCCTAATCTTTGTGTTGGCACACCACTTTTGAGTGTGGCTAGGATCTGTATTCAACCCCTTATGATATATAGGGATGAGGGACCTACGAACCCTCCACCGTAAAGGTGTTTGATTAAAAAAAAAAGTCCAAATGTTCATCCGGAATAGTATGGAGAATGGGGGCATAAGAATGAAACATTGGATTGGGATAAGCCCTAGAATGGAAATACCGAGTCGTGCTGAGACAGGATGGCCAACACCGGTTGCTATGCTGATCAAATGGCACCCACCGATCCCATCGTGGATTAAACTCAACACGGATGGAGCCTTCTCGACCAAAAGAGGCAGTATGGTTCAAGAACTTCCTTATGGATTTAGGTGTGGTTGCGAATCTGCCCAAGAGCATCACGGTTTATTGTGACAATTTTGGTGCTGTGGCAAATTCGAAGGAACCAAGAGCTCACAAAGCGAGCAAACACATAGAGCGGAAGTATCATATCATAAGGGATATAGTGCAGAGAGGAGACATACAAGTGCTCAAGATTGCGTCAGAGAACAACCTGGCAAATCCTTTTACAAAGGTAATGGCGGTAAAACCGTTCGAGGGCCACGTTAAAGGTATTACCTCCATTAAGAAGTATTGAACACCAAATTGACCTTGTTCCCTGGGCAGTACTACCAAACCGACCAGCCTATAGAGCCAATCCCGAATAGACTAAGGAAATTCAAAGGCAAGTGCAAGAGTTGTTGGACAACGGAAAAATCCGTGAGAGCATGAGTCCATGTGCTGTTCCGGTAATTGTTGTTTCTATGAAAGATGGATCATGGAGGATGTGCATCGACTGCCGAGTAATCAACAAAATCACGGTAAAGTATCACTATCCTATTCCTAGGCTAGATGATATGCTTGATGAATTGCGTGGATCTGTTGTGTTTAGTAAGATCGATTTGAAAAGTGGTTATCATCACATTCGAATTAGAGAAGGAGACGAATGGAAAACAGCCTTTAAAACAAAATTTGGTCTATATGAGTCGTTAGTAATGCCTTTTGGTTTAACTAATGCACCAAGTACTTTCATGAGATTGATGCACCATGTTTTTTTTTTTGAACACCTTCACGGTGGAGGGTTCGTGGGTCCCTCATTCCTATATTTCATATCAACAGGACGATCAATCTATGCCTAGGTGAACAAAACCAAAATGCAAAGTACAAAATCACTAAGGCAATTGCACCACAAGAGTAGGGAGAGGTCAAGCCATCAAGAGATTCGACACCTACGTACTTTTCGGCGTCCGCTAAGCTCCTGATCGGCGGGCCATACACTACTAACGGTCTTCATCTCTAAATCGAACGTTGGGGGTACCCTTCTCCTCCAGTTGGACGATGCACCATGTTTTGAGAAAATTCATTGAATCATTTCCCTATGTAATCAAATACGAAAAGGGAAAAGAAAACATTGTGGCTGAAGCATTGTCTCGGAGGTACATTTTGATCACTACTTTGAGTTCTAAGTTGCTTGGTTTTGAGTTGATTAAGGAAATGTATGATAATGACCCGGACTTTTCTTCTATCTATTTAGCTTGTGAGCATGCTGCATTTGACAAGTTCTATAGGCATGATGGCTATTTGTTTAGAGAAAATAAACAGTGCATTCCTAAAGGTTCTATGCATGAATTGCTTGTGCGTGAAGCTCATGGTGGTGGTTTAATGGGGCATTTTGGAGTCCATTAGACAATGGATGTTTTGCATGAACATTTCTTTTGGCCTAAAATGCGTGTGGATGTTGAAAGAATTTGTAAAAGATGTATAACTTGCATGCAAGCCAAGTCTAAATCACACCCACATGGTTTGTACAAACCGTTACCAATTCCTAGTGCACCTTGGGAGGATATTTCAATGGACTTTGTTATTGGTTTGCCAAGAACAAAAATAGGTAGATATTCAGTTTTTGTGGTTGTTGATAGGTTTTCAAAAATGGCACATTTTATTCCATGTCACAAAACTGATGATGCATCTCATATAGCTGATTTGTTCTTTAAAGAAATTGTACGTTTGCATGGTGTTCCTTGATCAATTGTGAGTGATCTAGACTCTAAATTTGTGAGTCATTTTTGGCGTGTGTTGTGGAATAAGTTGGGAACTAAACTCTTGTTTTCTACTACTTGTCATCCACAAAGTGATGGACAAGATGAAGTAGTTAATAGGACTTTGTCTCAATTACTACGAACTTTAGTTAAAAAGAACTTGAAAAGTTGGGAGGAATGCATACCTTTTGCTGAATTTGCTTAAAATCGAAGTGTTCATTCTGCTACTAACTTTTCTCCATTTGAAGTTGTATATGGTTTTAATCCATTGAGTCCACTAGATTTTATTCCAATACCTATTGAAGAACGTGCAAGTCTTGATGGAAAACCTAAGGCTGAAATGGTGAAAAGATTGCATGAAAGGGTAAGACTCAACATTGAAAAGAGAGAAGAAGGCCCTGAAGATCTTAGAGTGAGAAGCTCCTCCTTCTCTCTAACAATCCCCCACCCTACCGCATTGTCCCACCGGAATCTCACCCCCACCACTTAACCCCGCCTCCCTCACTCCACCATCCACAATCCCGTCGGACGCCCTTCACCCCAAGGCCCCACGGTGAACGCTAGCGTCAGCCAACCCTCCCTATTTCCAACCCCTACCCCTGCTCCTTGGTCTAGATATGCCGGACCCTCCTCCACCGGACCCCGATATTGGGGACGAGGAAGCTCGAACCATTGCGGACCACCTAATGGTCTTCCGGTCGCCCGATGAACCACATCCCAAACCGACGACCAAAGCCACAAAGTTGAAAGCGGCGAAGAATAGATGCAAAACAAGGATGAACACGCCAGGCCCGCCATCAAAAGCGAATGGCCGGAAGCGCTTTGTCCCTTCCCCTCTCCCGGAAGACAAACAGCTCCGGAAAAAGCTCTCGTTCGGCAACGACTCCAGTCCCGGCTCCGAGTCACCACGGTGCAAAGCGGCCATATTCTCGGAGAGCCCGGCCATGACACGGAGAAGGATGGCCGTGAGAATGATGAAAATATCCTCGACTGCAAAGGAGAACGTAAAACGGAAAATCTGGCCCTAGAGGACAACGCCGTAGCCGCCGGGGCTTCGCCGGCCGGCCCTCACACCGGTGGCGACTTGATGACCGTTGGAGAAGGTACAACCAAAGAATCCGTCGCAGTCCCCTCGGATCTTGATGAATCAAGTGAAGCCAAAAGTGCTTTGGAGTGTGCTAGAGTCAACTTACCCGAAATGGCTAAAGGACCAAACATGCTTTGTGAAAGTGCCTTTCTCCCCTACTCTTCCGGGTTGTTACATGATGCACTACACGCTTCCCTAATAATGCAGCCAAAAAAGAGTTCAATCTTGCAAGTGGCCTCCTTGGACTCGGCGGAACGGTTGGACACATGGACGGCGTAGCCTCTCCTTGCCGGAAACCCACCGGAAGATGCCACCTCAATAATGAATCCATCCACAATGTTAGTAGCGGCACTCGAGACCCCCTCGGCCCTCTAGCGGGCTCTCGTTGGAGGATTTCCCGCCCCTAGTTCCGGGACGTACTAGGAAGCTCCGAGTGAATTTCGAGGCCAGCGCGTCACAGGCGGATTCGGCCCCGGCCTGGCCGAGAGCCCAGCCGAAGGGACATAGCATCCGAGACACGTCGGCCCCCGGGGGATCATCCGCGACATCTTCTATTAATCAACCCCCGAAGGATGCGTTGGAGACGCCTTGTTACACCGACGAACCAATGGCTGAAGGTGACAATAGTGGTGAAATGCATTGCGAGGACACGGAAGGCCCCCAAGCCATGGCGACGGAGAAGCCTCACATGAACCCGATGAACAACAACAAGGTCCAAGGGAAGGAGGGGGTCGCGAAACACGGGAGCAAGCCGATCTCCATGGCCGACGTGGTCCGAGGCGCACCTAACCCCGATGGCCCGCAAGCCTTCGACCCGGAGAACATCCAGAACATCGGATTTGCATCGATATCCAATGGAGTCCCTTCAATCTACTTCTCCGGGGCTGAAATTCAAAGGCTAGCGACAAACCTTGGGCACGCCATCGTAGGTAAATTTTCACACTCTATTCCGGCTTCGCACCAAATTCAAAAGGCTCTCGAAAAAATTAAATTTCGTTGTGGCTTTACTTGGAAATACATTAATGCTAAACACATTCTTGTGCAATTCGAGGACATTGCGGATTATGTTCGGCTCTTAAGTGGCCCAAAAGGCACGCCGGTTTGGCTTATTGATCGTCACCCGATGAGAGTTTTCAAATGGTCACCCGAATTTGATGCATATTGTGAATCACCCATTGCGGCAATTTGGTGCAACCTTATCGGTCTTCCCATACATCTCTTTGATCAATCAGCCGTTTTCGCCATAGGAAAGCTGCTTGGCACGCCAATTCAGATTGATCGAGCAACGGCCAACAAATTTCGCCTCTCCTTCGCTCGAATATGCATCGAAATCGACATTACACGGCCACCCCCCGAGGAGATCATCTTGGACATATGTGGATGGGAAGTGGTGCAGCAAGTAAAATGGGATAAAATTCCACCGTATTGCGGAGAATGTAAACACGTGGGGCATAGGAGTGAGGTATGTTATGCGGCAAAGCCGTCGGAGCGTCCACCAAAACGGAACTATAATGTAGCCCCACCGAAACAGCCACAACAAGGGGAACGAGGAACCAAGAGCACCACAGTGGAACTGAGACAAAATGAATCCAATACGAAATGGCAACAACAAGGGAAGAACAAAGCCAAGGAAAGTCAGCCAAGTACGAGTTCGAAGGCTAGAGGAGGCAATGGTCCGGGAGGGCTAGGCCCGGACATCATGGGGGACATGCCGGGTGAACATGGCTCGGAGATGGTTCCCTATCACAACAAAAAGGACCGGTACGGGCCCCAAGTCCGCAATCAACCGAGAGGCTCGCTCGGTAGAGCATCCTCACTAGAACGAGGGCGGGAAGGTGCCATGTTAGGGAAACTCAAGGATGGCCACGAAGGGACCTCCTTGGCCGGGGAACGAGGGAGATTGAGCGGGTCGTATTGACACTTTGATCTTGAGAAGGCCGAAGCAAAAGAGAGGGAAAGCCTCATGAGTTCCAACCGGTACTACTCCCTCATGGCCGATGAAACTTTCGTTGACCACGATGATGGCGAACATGAAGTCTGGGAAATGAACACGGTGGAGGGTTCGTGGGTAGTACAATGCATGGCTACACCCAGAAGTGGTGTCCCGAAATCTAAGGCAGGAGTAGTATGCGGTCCGTGACAACAGGTCCGGACCTCATCATACTCCCTTCCAAAAGCAAAATACAAATAGCCCAAACCAAACAAACTACAATCCTCTCGACCGCCAGTCATCCCCATTCTTCCTCCTCATTTTGAACCCTGATGTTTGGGGTTCCGATTGCATCCATCCGCACGATTGCTGCGAGGTGTCTTGGTGCTGATCCGGCTCCCATTCTGCAAAAATCAATCCTCTCCATACCAATTTTCGCAAGGAGATCTCCCGCGCTATATTACCTTCCCGATGGATGAAGGTGAAGCGCATGTCCTGTTGGCGCTTGAGGAGTTTGATCCGCGAGGTCACTCGGCAGAGGTGGGCCGGCCCCCAGCATGAGTCATTAATCAGCTTGATTGCTTGTTGTGCATCTGATTCCACCCAGATTGGTCGCCAGAATTCCATGGCCCATGTTGAGGAGGTGGACGAGGCGAACCCCAATCTTATGGAAGCTGAACCATGCCAAAAAGGAAATGATCTACAAATCATTGCATTCCAAGGCGGGCCTTCACACCCACCGGGTACGTCCCCCTCTTGTTAATCATTTTAATTAACTTCATGTTTTGGAAAGTTAGGGGGATCACGAATGCGTCAACCCAAAACATCCTTAAAAGACTAATTGTATCTCACAAAATTAATTGTCTTGCAATCATGGAACCACTCACGGCCCCAAATCCGGTGAAGTTTTCTAAAGCTTTGGGGATGAATTTTAAGGCAGCAAACTCCAACGGGAAGATATGGTTTTTTGTGGAGGACGGGGCGGATTTTGAGGTGGTGGACGACTCGGACCAAATACTCCACGGGAAATACCTTTGCCCGTGGCTACCTTGTTCCATTATGGTGTCGGCCGTGTACGCAAAGTGTACTAGGGGAGAACGAGTTGCGCTTTGGGACAAAATGAGAGAAATTTCAGTAAACACCGAAGGGATGCCTTGGGTCATTGGCGGGGATTTTAACACCATCCTCTCTACACGAGATAGGGCCGGAAGTGACACTAATCGACAAACGGAGATGATCGACTTCACCGAAGCAATCGAGGACTGCAGACTACTTGACCCAGGCTATGATGGGTCGGACTTTACGTGGGCCAAGAATGGCCTCTTCGAAAGACTAGATCGGGTGTTGGTAAATGAACCGTGGGCCTGAATCTTTGAAGTGGTGAGGGCAACAAACCTTCCGCGGGTGGCCTCGGATCATGGCCCGGTGCTGGTGCGGTGCAAGTTGCCAAGTACTCACTCCGGGGGCAGCCCCTTCCGCTTTCAAAATATGTGGATCCGCCATGATGGCTTTAGTGATCTAGTTCGAGAAGATTGGGGCAAGCCGACGGAAGCACAAGGTCTTCTCAACCTCCAAATCAAACTTGCTAGAATCAAGAAAACCTTGAAGAAATGGAACAAGGAGGTCTTTGGGAATATCCACACTAATCTCAGGGACTTTGAAGACAAAATTGTGAAGGCCCAAGCCGACTTTGAGGAGAGGCCTTCGCCAGAGAATAGGATGGGAATTAACAAACTCATTGCCGAGTACATTTGTCTCTTGAGAATGGAGGAAGATTTCTGGCGTCAAAAAACTACTCTCCGATGGCTCACGGAGGGAGATAAAAATACGAGATTCTATCAAAGTTGGGTTAAGCAAAAGAGAATCCGGATGCGTATTCACAAGATTAAAGCTGACGGACGGGATCTCTCTGATGAAGCGGAGATTAGAGAGTCGGCGGTTCTTTTCTTCCAAAAACTCCTAGCACCCAACCCCTTGGCGCTAATAGAGCCGGATCTTAGCCTTATAGACCCACTCCCTCCCTCGGACGACATGGGCGCATTGGGGCCGAAGAGCCGGGTGAGGAGGAGATCAAAAGAGCCGTATTTGGCATCTCGGGAGACAGTGCCCCAGGCCCGGATGGTTTCGGCCTCCTTCTTCCAAGCTTGTTGGGGTATTATCGGATCGGATGTGGTTGCAGCAATTTGCCAATTCTTTCGAGGGGCCTTCCTCCCCCGAAGTGTCACGGCAACAAGTATAGTCCTCATCCCCAAAAAAGTATCGCCGGACTCGTGGGGTGACTACCGCCCCATTAGTCTATGCAACGTCATCAACAAGGTCATCACAAAAATTCATAAGGCAAGGTTAGCTCTCCTTCTCCCACGCCTTATTTCACCGAACCAAATTGGCTTTGTGAAAGGCCGCCTCCTCAACGATAACGTCTTGCTGGCCCAAGAAATGTTCCATGAGATCTCGAAGTGCAACCCACCCGAAAGTGCTTGGAGATCAGCCATCTTGCCTACGCCGACGATATCATCATCTTTACCCAAGCGGTGACCACTCCCCTTAGGCGGCTCCGGTCATGCCTAGAAGATTATGAGAAGGTGTCAGGGCAACAAATCAATCTCTCAAAGAGCAACTTCTACATTGCCGATTGTCATGAAGAGAGTGCTAATCTCATACAATCCGAGGGAGGTTTCTCACAAGGTACCTTTCCTTTCCTCTACACCAATTGGAAGCCATCCTCATCCACATTTGGGTGACTCCTACTAGCCACTCTTGACTTCGACGATCCCGCACCCAATGTACCCTCGATGTACTCCGCGTGGTTGTTACAATCTTTGGACTTCTCCAACTGTCCAATGGACGATGGAGTGCCATTCGCCTTAGGGCGCCACTCACGGTGGATGATCTTGGCGGCATGGCTTGAAAGGTTCTCCTTGTATGATGCTCGGCGACCCTTGTCTCTACCCCAAGACTTCCTTCCTGCTGCATGGCAATCCTCTTTCTCATGCCCAACATGTTTACAATTATCACAAAACAATGGAATACGGTCCCATGCCACTTTGTACCTCGAGTCTTTGCCTCGGATATTAAGGATGATCTCTTCCGTCGGGGGAGTAGAGATGTCAATCTCTACGCAAATCCTTGCGAAGGAGAGTCGGCTTTGATGAATTGTGGCATGATCGTCGGCTTGTAGTGGCTTGCCAAGGAGCTTACCGATTGCCAAGAGGGCCGATTCCTCATAGAGATGAGCCGGTATACCTAATATGTTACACCACACGGCAACAATTGGCGACTCAAAGGCTCTCTAAACACAACTCCCTATTGTCCCGCCTTGTAACACCGTTCCCAACCACCGCCGCCCTCTTCAACTCAAGGTCTTCACCCTCGCTTCCCTCCCCTCCACTCCGACCACAACCCACGGCCTTCTTTCAACCCTCACGACCCTAAATGCTGCCGGCCTCCGCCTTTGTGTCGGATCTTACACCGTCACCTTCGCTTCCCCCCGACAACGCTGGTGACTTCGCACACGCTCGGCCATGCCGGACCATCCGCCAGACACGTCGTCGGGGCCGAGGAACCTCGCACCATCTCGGAGAAGCGCATGGTCTTTCGATCGGCCGAGGACCCCATCCCTAATCCTCCGAGCAAGAAGAGGAAAGCAAAAAGCCACAAAACTCAAAATGAGGAAAAGTACGCCGGCTCCTCCAACTAAAGGAAATGGTCGGAAAAGGTTTGTTCTTTCACCCCTTCCGGAGGACAAACAACCTTGGAAGAGGCTCGAGTTCGGGTCGTAATACTCGTCCCCACCCGGGAGCCCTAAGTGCAAAGGGACCATCTTTCCGGGGAGCCCGCCGAGTGATCAAGGGGACAACGGCCGGCGGGATGAAGTAGAAAGTGCTTCGGGCACCAAGGAATGCCAATTGGCCATTGCCAATGCGGTCCTATCGACCATGGCCTCCAAAAATCAAAATTCCGACCAGGTTGCCGGTGCGGCCGCCGGCGACGACCATGCCGTCGAAGAGGAGGACGTGACACCTCCGGATCATGACAAACCTAAAGTACATGCGGCAGCAAAAGCAAAAGACTCATTGGAAGTAGTGGAAGTCAACTTACCCGAATTGTGCTTGGAGATCAGCCATCTTGCCTACGCCGACGATATCATCATCTTTACCCAAGCGGTGACCACTCCCCTTAGGCGGCTCCGGTCATGCCTAGAAGATTATGAGAAGGTGTCAGGGCAACAAATCAATCTCTCAAAGAGCAACTTCTACATTGTCGATTGTCATGAAGAGAGTGCTAATCTCATACAATCCGAGGGAGGTTTCTCACAAGGTACCTTTCCTTTCCTCTACCTAGGGGTTCCTATTTATCGTGGCATCAAACGAACAGATATGTTTATGTTCCTTCGGGAAAAGATAGCAGCACGAATCTCCGGATGGGCTCACCGTCACCTATCCTTTTGAGGATGGGTTACACTTATCAAGAGCACACTAGAGGCGGTACCTCTTCACATTTTCCAGGCCATTGAGCCCACGGCCGGGGCGCTCAAACTTTTTGATCAACAATTGGCACGCTTCTTTTGGGGCTCGACCAATGAGAGAAAAAAGACACATTGGATTGGTTGGGATCAAATTTGTAGGCCGACTGCCGAGGGGGGGCTAGGAATCCGCAAATTCAAAGAGGTCCTCCGAGCCTTCAACATCAAGCTATGGTGGCGCTTTCGTGAACAAAACTCTCTATGGGCCAAGTATATGAAGGCCAAATATTGTTTCAAGACCTCTCCCCTGGCGTCCCGTCCAACAGGGAAAAACAGCCCGACGTGGAAGAGACTCCTGAGAGCGCGTGCCCAAGCCAATCCCTACATCAGATGGGTGGTTGGCCAAGGAGACATCTATTTCTGGGATGACATATGGCTCGGAGACACGGCGCTTAGGGACCTTTCCATCGATGACCGAGGACCCCCGACTACCTTGGGGGCGGATTTCATAAGAGAAGGAGCATGGGACGAGGCTAAGCTCCAGCTGCTCCAATACCAGGCTGGGATCTCGCAGCAGGTGATCACACACATCCTAGACACGCCAATCGTATCGGGGGAACCGAATGTTCCTCGTTGGTCGCTATCCTGGCTCGGTGACCTTTCAGTGGCTTCTACTTGGGAAACGACCCGCGCAAGGAGGCCGAAAATCCAGGGGCTAGAGGACATTTAGATGGCTGGCCTTACCAACTCAATAGCAATTTTCAATTGGAGAATGTTGTCGAACCAAATCCCGGTGGATTCTAAGCTACAATGGAGGAACATCGAAATGGCGTCAAAGTGTCAATGCTGCCCCCACAGTCCACACACGGAGTCGCTCCAACACCTTTTTATTCAAGGGTGGGGAGCCTCTAGAGTATGGGGCGAGTTTGATGAATGGTTCAAGGGTTCGGCTTCTTCCATACGAATTAATGACACCATTCCGGAGAGGCTAGAAGTCTGGTCACGGAGGACCCATCTTCAAGACACAAAACACCTCTGCAGGTCCATACCTTTTTTTTTATTATTCAAACACACCCCAAAGGGCGGAGGGTTGAGGCGGACCCACACCTGTGCATTACCAAAACCATTGGTTACAAACAAACATACACCGAGTCGCCCAAAAGTGACGACTCGCCAAGGCATGACAAATTAGAGTACAACGAGGGCCTCCCTAACAACTAGAGGTGGTCATCGATATACTCTCAAAATCCAATTAACATTTGATACAACCTTTGTATCCCCAACACTTCTGTCCATCACCTAGCTAAGGCCCGCAATAGGGATACCTCCGCTAGGTACATGCCCTCCTGGATCAAGGTCCTCGATGTGGCCCTCTATCTCCCGGTTGGGGCGCCCACATGCGACACTCATGGAGCTAAAGCTCGCGTCATTCGCACCCGATGGGACACTCCCAAATGTCACCGTAGCAACATTCTCCTTCAAATGCCAATCATCCACGTGTGGAGCCTTGGTGTGCATATGCCCTCATGTACTTTTCCTTTCCTCCTCCTCGACACCAATTGGAAGCCATCCTCATCCACATTTAGGTGACTCCTACTAGCCACTCTTGACTTCGACGATCCCGCACCCAATGTACCCTCGATGTACTCCGCGTGGTTGTTACAATCTTTGGACTTCTCCAACTGTCCAATGGACGATGGAGTGCCATTCGCCTTAGGGCGCCACTCACGGTGGATGATCTTGGCGGCATGGCTTGAAAGGTTCTCCTTGTATGATTCTCGGCGACCCTTGTCTCTACCCCAAGACTTCCTTCCCGCTGCATGGCAATCCTCTTTCTCATGCCCAACATGTTTACAATTATCACAAAACAATGGAATACGGTCCCATGCCACTTTGTACCTCGAGTCTTTGCCTCGGATATTAAGGATGATCTCTTCCGTCGGGGGAGTAGAGATGTCAATCTCTACGCAAATCCTTGCGAAGGAGAGTCGGCTTTGATGAATTGTGGCATGATCGTCGGCTTGTAGTGGCTTGCCAAGGAGCTTACCGATTGCCAAGAGGGCCGATTCCTCATAGAGATGAGCCGGTATACCTAATATGTTACACCACACGGCAACAATTGGTGACTCAAAGGCTCTCTAAACACAACTCCCTATTGTCCCGCCTTGTAACACCGTTCCCAACCACCGCCGCCCTCTTCAACTCAAGGTCTTCACCCTCGCTTCCCTCCCCTCCACTCCGACCACAACCCACGGCCTTCTTTCAACCCTCACGACCCTAAACGCTGCCGGCCTCCGCCTTTGTGTCATATCTTACACCGTCACCTTCGCTTCTCCCCGACCACGCTGGTGACTTGGCACACGCTCGGCCATGCCGGACCATCCGCCGGACACGTCGCCGGGGCCCGAGGAACCTCGCACCATCTCGGACCAGCACATGGTCTTTCGATCGGCCGAGGACCCCATCCCTAATCCTCCGAGCAAGAAGAGGAAAGCAAAAAGCCACAAAACTTAAAATGAGGAAAAGTACGCCGGCTCCACCAACTAAAGGAAATGGTCGGAAAAGGTTTGTTCTTTTACCCCTTCCGGAGGACAAACAACCTTGGAAGAGGCTCGAGTTCGGGTCGGAATACTCGTCCCCACCCGGGAGCCCTAAGTGCAAAGGGACCATCTTTCCGGGGAGCCCGCCGAGTGATCAAGGGGACAACGGCCGGCGGGATGAAGTAGAAAGTGCTTCGGGCACCAAGGAATGCCAATTGGCCATTGCCAATGCGGTTCTATCGACCATGGCCTCCAAAAATCAAAATTCCGACCAGGTTGCCGGTGCGGCCGCCGGCGACGACCAATTCAAATCCAATGGAGGAAGATCGACAAGGCCAAGTCCGGAGGACAAACAACCTTGGAAGAGGCTCGAGTTCGGGTCGGAATTGGCATTTTGAGGATATTTCAATGGACTTTGTTGTTGGTTTGCCAAGAACAAAAAGAGGTAGAGATTCAGTTTTTGTGGTTGTTGATAGGTTTTCAAAAATGGCACATTTTAATCCATGTCACAAAACTGATGATGCATCTCATATCGCTGATTTGTTCTTTAAAGAAATTGTCCGTTTGCATGGTGTTCCTAGATCAATTGTGAGTGATCGAGATGCTAAATTTGTGAGTCATTTTTGGCGAGTGTTGTGGAATAAGTTGGGAACTAAACTCTTGTTTTCTACTACTTGTCATCCACAAACTGATGGACAAACTGAAGTAGTTAATAGGACTTTGTCTCAATTACTACGAACTTTAGTTAAAAAGAACTTGAAAAGTTGAGAGGAATGCTTACCTTTTGCTGAGTTTGCTTATAATCGAACTCAACAAACTTTGTGATGTGTGTTTTTCATCTAACTTCAAGGTAACAACAAACTCAACAAACTGTTTAAAAGGTGCAGGACAGAAACAACAAAGGGCTTCTGGAGAAGTTCCCATCTTCTTTTTGTGCATGTATTATGCGTGCTTTGTGTACAGTGTGTGTTTATATTTTCAGTAACGTGTGTATTATGTCCAATATATGCAATGTGTGTTTTTTGTGGTAAGTTTGTGTATTTTCTATTTATTTGTGTATAGTGTGTGTGTTTAAATTCTGAATAGCGTGTGTATTTTATACAATGTATGTATTTTGTATAATATATATTCTATGTAATGTAAGTAGCGTGGAGTGTGTCGATAAAGTCTACATTGTGTGTGTAATGTGTGCATTGTGTGTATTTTGTGGTAAGAGTATTAATGCGTGTATTTTGTATATAATATGTATTTTGACCGGAGGTGTGTATAGTGTGTGTTTATGTTCTATATAGTGTGTGTATTTTGTATAGTGTATGTTGTGTGTAATGTAAGTAGTGTGCATTTTGCGTATTTTGATCGGGGATGTGTATAGTGTTTGTTAATATTTTGAATAGTGTGATTTTATGCAATTTATGTATTTTATATAGCGTGTACTGTGTGCAAGTAGTGTGGAGTGTGTGCATTATGTCTACTTTGTGTGTAAGGTGTGCATTGTGTGTATTTTTTGGGATATGTGTGACGGTGTGTATTTTTTGTTTATAAGTGTATTTTGACCGGAGATGTGTATTTGTATGTATTTTATATAGTGTGTATTGTGTGTAAAGTGTGCATTGTGTGTATTTTGTGGTAAGTGTGTGTTTCTATTTTTTTTGTGGGTAGTATGTCTATGTGTTAAGTGTGTGCATTTTGTATTTAGTGTGGTGGTGCGTGTATAGTGTGTGTATGGTGCGTGTATAGTGTGTATTCTTTATATATTGAGTCTCTGCACACGGTGTATATTTTGAATACAGTTCGTATTGTGTGCAATGTATGTACTGTGTATAGTTTATTTTTCCTATGTGTATCTTTTTGTGTATAGTGTGCTTGTATAGGGTGTGCGGTGTGTGTATTGTATATATTTGTGGATAGTGTATATGTGTAGCGCAAATGTGTGTATTTTTTATTAAGTGTATTGTGTTCAATGTATGCCGTGGAGTGTGTCTGTGTCTGAATTGTGTATTTTGGGTTTAATCTATGTATTTTATTATTAGTGTGTGTATTTTTGACTGAAGATGTGTATAGTGTGTGTTTATGTGTGGGAAGTGTCTATGTGTATTTTGTGTTTAATGTATGTAATTTATTTATAATGTGTGTTTGGATCGGGGATTTGTATAGTGTTTATTTATATTTGGTATAGTTTATGTATTTATGCAATGTATGTATTTTTGTGATGTGTGTTTTTCATGTTTAATGTGTGTATTTTATTATTAATGTTTGTATTTTGACCAGAGATGTGTATAGTGTGTCTATTTTATGCAATGTATTTATTTTGATTAATTTGTATTTTTGCAATGTACGAAGTTTGGAGCATGTGGATTGTGTGTACTTTGTGTATAAAGTATGCATTGTTTGGGATGTGTGTGTATGTGTGGAAATTGTGTATTTTGTGTAGTGTGTATTTTCAATACAATTTGTATTTTGTGTGTATGATTTTAGTGGTTTTATGTTTTATATAGTGTGTTTATAGTGCTACATATGTAGTTCTCGTATATGAATATTATAATGCGTTACGGGTATTGTGTGTAGTGAATATATTTTGTGCATGTATTATGCGTGCTTTGTGTACAGTGTGTGTTTATATTTTCAGTAACGTGTGTATTATGTCCAATATATGCAATGTGTGTTTTTTGTGGTAAGTTTGTGTATTTTCTATTTATTTGTGTATAGTGTGTGTGTTTAAATTCTGAATAGCGTGTGTATTTTATACAATGTATGTATTTTGTATAATATATATTCTATGTAATGTAAGTAGCGTGGAGTGTGTCGATAAAGTCTACATTGTGTGTGTAATGTGTGCATTGTGTGTATTTTGTGGTAAGAGTATTAATGCGTGTATTTTGTATATAATATGTATTTTGACCGGAGGTGTGTATAGTGTGTGTTTATGTTCTATATAGTGTGTGTATTTTGTATAGTGTATGTTGTGTGTAATGTAAGTAGTGTGCATTTTGCGTATTTTGATCGGGGATGTGTATAGTGTTTGTTAATATTTTGAATAGTGTGATTTTATGCAATTTATGTATTTTATATAGCGTGTACTGTGTGCAAGTAGTGTGGAGTGTGTGCATTATGTCTACTTTGTGTGTAAGGTGTGCATTGTGTGTATTTTTTGGGATATGTGTGACGGTGTGTATTTTTTGTTTATAAGTGTATTTTGACCGGAGATGTGTATTTGTATGTATTTTATATAGTGTGTATTGTGTGTAAAGTGTGCATTGTGTGTATTTTGTGGTAAGTGTGTGTTTCTATTTTTTTTGTGGGTAGTATGTCTATGTGTTAAGTGTGTGCATTTTGTATTTAGTGTGGTGGTGCGTGTATAGTGTGTGTATGGTGCGTGTATAGTGTGTATTCTTTATATATTGAGTCTCTGCACACGGTGTATATTTTGAATACAGTTCGTATTGTGTGCAATGTATGTACTGTGTATAGTTTATTTTTCCTATGTGTATCTTTTTGTGTATAGTGTGCTTGTATAGGGTGTGCGGTGTGTGTATTGTATATATTTGTGGATAGTGTATATGTGTAGCGCAAATGTGTGTATTTTTTATTAAGTGTATGCCGTGGAGTGTGTCTGTGTCTGAATTGTGTATTTTGGGTTTAATCTATGTATTTTATTATTAGTGTGTGTATTTTTGACTGAAGATGTGTATAGTGTGTGTTTATGTGTGGGAAGTGTCTATGTGTATTTTGTGTTTAATGTATGTAATTTATTTATAATGTGTGTTTGGATCGGGGATTTGTATAGTGTTTATTTATATTTGGTATAGTTTATGTATTTATGCAATGTATGTATTTTTGTGATGTGTGTTTTTCATGTTTAATGTGTGTATTTTATTATTAATGTTTGTATTTTGACCAGAGATGTGTATAGTGTGTCTATTTTATGCAATGTATTTATTTTGATTAATTTGTATTTTTGCAATGTACGAAGTTTGGAGCATGTGGATTGTGTGTACTTTGTGTATAAAGTATGCATTGATTGGGATGTGTGTGTATGTGTGGAAATTGTGTATTTTGTGTAGTGTGTATTTTCAATACAATTTGTATTTTGTGTGTATGATTTTAGTGGTTTTATGTTTTATATAGTGTGTTTATAGTGCTACATATGTAGTTCTCGTATATGAATATTATAGTGCGTTACGGGTATTGTGAGTAGTGAATATATTTTGTGCATGTATTATGCGTGCTTTGTGTACAGTGTGTGTTTATATTTTCAGTAACGTGTGTATTATGTCCAATATATGCAATGTGTGTTTTTTGTGGTAAGTTTGTGTATTTTCTATTTATTTGTGTATAGTGTGTGTGTTTAAATTCTGAATAGCGTGTGTATTTTATACAATGTATGTATTTTGTATAATATATATTCTATGTAATGTAAGTAGCGTGGAGTGTGTCGATAAAGTCTACATTGTGTGTGTAATGTGTGCATTGTGTGTATTTTGTGGTAAGAGTATTAATGCGTGTATTTTGTATATAATATGTATTTTGACCGGAGGTGTGTATAGTGTGTGTTTATGTTCTATATAGTGTGTGTATTTTGTATAGTGTATGTTGTGTGTAATGTAAGTAGTGTGCATTTTGCGTATTTTGATCGGGGATGTGTATAGTGTTTGTTAATATTTTGAATAGTGTGATTTTATGCAATTTATGTATTTTATATAGCGTGTACTGTGTGCAAGTAGTGTGGAGTGTGTGCATTATGTCTACTTTGTGTGTAAGGTGTGCATTGTGTGTATTTTTTGGGATATGTGTGACGGTGTGTATTTTTTGTTTATAAGTGTATTTTGACCGGAGATGTGTATTTGTATGTATTTTATATAGTGTGTATTGTGTGTAAAGTGTGCATTGTGTGTATTTTGTGGTAAGTGTGTGTTTCTATTTTTTTTGTGGGTAGTATGTCTATGTGTTAAGTGTGTGCATTTTGTATTTAGTGTGGTGGTGCGTGTATAGTGTGTGTATGGTGCGTGTATAGTGTGTATTCTTTATATATTGAGTCTCTGCACACGGTGTATATTTTGAATACAGTTCGTATTGTGTGCAATGTATGTACTGTGTATAGTTTATTTTTCCTATGTGTATCTTTTTGTGTATAGTGTGCTTGTATAGGGTGTGCGGTGTGTGTATTGTATATATTTGTGGATAGTGTATATGTGTAGCGCAAATGTGTGTATTTTTTATTAAGTGTATGCCGTGGAGTGTGTCTGTGTCTGAATTGTGTATTTTGGGTTTAATCTATGTATTTTATTATTAGTGTGTGTATTTTTGACTGAAGATGTGTATAGTGTGTGTTTATGTGTGGGAAGTGTCTATGTGTATTTTGTGTTTAATGTATGTAATTTATTTATAATGTGTGTTTGGATCGGGGATTTGTATAGTGTTTATTTATATTTGGTATAGTTTATGTATTTATGCAATGTATGTATTTTTGTGATGTGTGTTTTTCATGTTTAATGTGTGTATTTTATTATTAATGTTTGTATTTTGACCAGAGATGTGTATAGTGTGTCTATTTTATGCAATGTATTTATTTTGATTAATTTGTATTTTTGCAATGTACGAAGTTTGGAGCATGTGGATTGTGTGTACTTTGTGTATAAAGTATGCATTGATTGGGATGTGTGTGTATGTGTGGAAATTGTGTATTTTGTGTAGTGTGTATTTTCAATACAATTTGTATTTTGTGTGTATGATTTTAGTGGTTTTATGTTTTATATAGTGTGTTTATAGTGCTACATATGTAGTTCTCGTATATGAATATTATAGTGCGTTACGGGTATTGTGAGTAGTGAATATATTTTGTGCATGTATTATGCGTGCTTTGTGTACAGTGTGTGTTTATATTTTCAGTAACGTGTGTATTATGTCCAATATATGCAATGTGTGTTTTTTGTGGTAAGTTTGTGTATTTTCTATTTATTTGTGTATAGTGTGTGTGTTTAAATTCTGAATAGCGTGTGTATTTTATACAATGTATGTATTTTGTATAATATATATTCTATGTAATGTAAGTAGCGTGGAGTGTGTCGATAAAGTCTACATTGTGTGTGTAATGTGTGCATTGTGTGTATTTTGTGGTAAGAGTATTAATGCGTGTATTTTGTATATAATATGTATTTTGACCGGAGGTGTGTATAGTGTGTGTTTATGTTCTATATAGTGTGTGTATTTTGTATAGTGTATGTTGTGTGTAATGTAAGTAGTGTGCATTTTGCGTATTTTGATCGGGGATGTGTATAGTGTTTGTTAATATTTTGAATAGTGTGATTTTATGCAATTTATGTATTTTATATAGCGTGTACTGTGTGCAAGTAGTGTGGAGTGTGTGCATTATGTCTACTTTGTGTGTAAGGTGTGCATTGTGTGTATTTTTTGGGATATGTGTGACGGTGTGTATTTTTTGTTTATAAGTGTATTTTGACCGGAGATGTGTATTTGTATGTATTTTATATAGTGTGTATTGTGTGTAAAGTGTGCATTGTGTGTATTTTGTGGTAAGTGTGTGTTTCTATTTTTTTTGTGGGTAGTATGTCTATGTGTTAAGTGTGTGCATTTTGTATTTAGTGTGGTGGTGCGTGTATAGTGTGTGTATGGTGCGTGTATAGTGTGTATTCTTTATATATTGAGTCTCTGCACACGGTGTATATTTTGAATACAGTTCGTATTGTGTGCAATGTATGTACTGTGTATAGTTTATTTTTCCTATGTGTATCTTTTTGTGTATAGTGTGCTTGTATAGGGTGTGCGGTGTGTGTATTGTATATATTTGTGGATAGTGTATATGTGTAGCGCAAATGTGTGTATTTTTTATTAAGTGTATTGTGTTCAATGTATGCCGTGGAGTGTGTCTGTGTCTGAATTGTGTATTTTGGGTTTAATCTATGTATTTTATTATTAGTGCGTGTATTTTTGACTGAAGATGTGTATAGTGTGTGTTTATGTGTGGGAAGTGTCTATGTGTATTTTGTGTTTAATGTATGTAATTTATTTATAATGTGTGTTTGGATCGGGGATTTGTATAGTGTTTATTTATATTTGGTATAGTTTATGTATTTATGCAATGTATGTATTTTTGTGATGTGTGTTTTTCATGTTTAATGTGTGTATTTTATTATTAATGTTTGTATTTTGACCAGAGATGTGTATAGTGTGTCTATTTTATGCAATGTATTTATTTTGATTAATTTGTATTTTTGCAATGTACGAAGTTTGGAGCATGTGGATTGTGTGTACTTTGTGTATAAAGTATGCATTGTTTGGGATGTGTGTGTATGTGTGGAAATTGTGTATTTTGTGTAGTGTGTATTTTCAATACAATTTGTATTTTGTGTGTATGATTTTAGTGGTTTTATGTTTTATATAGTGTGTTTATAGTGCTACATATGTAGTTCTCGTATATGAATATTATAGTGTGTTACGGGTATTGTGTGTAGTGAATATATTTTGTGCATGTATTATGCGTGCTTTGTGTACAGTGTGTGTTTATATTTTCAGTAACGTGTGTATTATGTCCAATATATGCAATGTGTGTTTTTTGTGGTAAGTTTGTGTATTTTCTATTTATTTGTGTATAGTGTGTGTGTTTAAATTCTGAATAGCGTGTGTATTTTATACAATGTATGTATTTTGTATATGGAAGGGGGGGGAGAGATGATTCAGAGAGACGCTCTTTCGTACGTATGCACAGAAATTGATCAATGCAAGCGCTCGGTCAAGACACCATGCTTCTTAAGTCCACTGGAGCACAGGGTCCAGGAACTCAAGAGAACATACAGTGCTTTAGTCGTTGGACACTCTCAACTCCCCTTTCAAAAAATAATATAAATCCCTCAACCCGAATACTATGAATTAGTATAGGGAAGTGGGGTCGATCCCACAGAGATGGACTCGCAAAGTAGTGCTCAGAGGCTTTGGACAAACAAATGGCTGCTGCCACGCAAAAGGGTTGAGAATTTTAAACTAACTCTAGACCTAGGCAGGAAATGTAAATGCTAGACCTAGGACATGTTAACTTGTAAATTCAGACTTCGACAGCAAGAAACATAACCACTTCCTGGACAGTGTAAACAACTACCTAATCTAGCTAAACAGAATATAACTGAAAGTGGGGACCATCATTCAAAAACTGGCAAGTACAGAAAGGACTGCAGACAACAAACTTTGACGCTAGCTCGTAGCACAATGCATCCTCTCAGCTGGATTAAACTTGCAGATGAACAAAACAGAACACAAAGCGAGATTCGAACAGAATATAGAAATTTGCTCGTCGGAAACTTGCCACAAAATGGAAACACATCAGATCTGCGTACACTAGACGGAATGAAAGAAAAACACGTAAACTAGGCATAAAAATCAGATCGAAACTACTTCAGATTCACGCCAGAATACTTGATCCACTCCGGATCCAAGACATCCGAACTCAACAACAAACAAATTCAGCAGATCAAACACGGATTCCTCTACAATCCAACTCCAATCTCCCAGATCTGACCATTAACCTGCAATGACTCAAAAACAGCTGCGAAACGCATCCAACTCAGACAATTTAAAACACCAAAATCTCAACAACGAAACAATCAAACTAGAAATCAACACAATTGCCATAATAGAAAATCAAACTTGCATTAAAACCAGAGATTCTTCGGTGAACAGCGAACCGAGCTTCGAACAACGAAGCTCGGCAGAGTAAGTAAAATCCGGAAAGCGAAAGAGAAATTGTTTCTTCGCCCCAAATAAGAGCGGTGTTACACACTATCGAAAGCTAAGATGAAACCCCGGACGTGTGAACTGAAATCTCCGCAAATTAGTACCAAGTGTGTGTATGGAAAAATGAACTAAGCAACAGGCTGTGGTGAGGTCTCCACCGAGAAGATCCCTCCAGCTTGCATGCTTCTGCCTTTTATAGATGCGGACATAGCCCTCGAGTCTTCGTAGAAATCCCTATTCTACCCTTCAACTCTAGAGCTTCCTCCGTCGAGCAATTCTCTTCATAATCGTTCACTAAATCGCCATTTCCTCGACCCTGTGATTTTTTGGTCTTCTTTCCTGGATCTGGCGAATTCCTTCACACACCTGGCTTAAAACGTGCGTTAGCCCCAATAAAATCACGAATTAAGTCCCTAGACCCATGCATGAAATTAGCCTTATCAAACTGCTCACACTTAAACCATGCTTGTCCTCAAGTATGAAAGACAAGAAAAAGAAATAAGGCAAATTTCAATGCACGGCCCCCTCCAAGTACGATTCCACAAACAAAACAGACTCCTAGACCTAGACAACTACAAACTAAAAAAAAACGAGAACAAACATAACAGACAAGCATGAACTAGTTCAACTTTTAGGCGACCGTCCCCACAAGCTTGAGTCCTATCCGATCGTCTACATTCTCCAAATCTTCCCCCTTTTCTCGTCCACTTCAAAACGGTTTGTCGGTTCGTCAAGAAACCCCCTTTGATTTCCCAGCGGTTAGGTTCGCTCGATCACTCATTCCTCACCAGGGATGTTAGGATCAAAACGCTCCTCAGTTAAAATTATACCACTGATGCGTTGGGTTATGAGAGTTCTCCCTTCTTGCTACAATCCTCCTTTTACTTTGAATTCCTGGGTCAGGTGACGATTGCTTCCTGCCTTATAACTCACTCTTAATGTGGGGCTTCACAACTAGGTTATCTGAGGCTTTTTCCATCGTCCCAACTTCATCCAAACCATTCTGAATTTATTAGGAAAAAGGGGCATCAAAGTTGACATATATTCTCTCTTCAATCGCTCTTACTAAGGGAAACTTGCCTTATTATCTTACTAATTCATGCGAAACACGCAACCTAAAGACTCTAAGACACAAAAACAGAAGCTATACTTACTCCCCCCCTCCCACTTCACTCGAGCTTGTCCCCAAGCTTTCCTAGTGAAGGGGGGAAAAGAAGTAAGAACATCAGACAACAAAAACAAACAAACAAACACACAGACAAAACAAAACAAACTTCTTACTTAGACCGAACATCGTGCTAAGCGGGAGAAGAAACAACATACAACACAAAACATGCTATGACATAACAACCCCCTTCTCACACTTAGACCAAAGATTGGGCTAAGTGTGGAAGGGTTCAACACATATATACAGAACGTAGCATGTTGGCAGGTAAAAATAAAAAAAAACGAAAGAATTTAAAAAAAAAATGAAAAACAGAAAAGAAGAAGTTACTTGGGTTGGCGGGGAAATTTAATTCGGGGTCTGGCCCCCGCGGGAGCCAAACTTTGGTGGCACCGTCGGCTGGGTCACCTTTGCTTTCTTCCTGGCCGGCATCTCCGGCTTTTCTGGTCTGTCATCAGTAGGTCGGGGTATGGCTGTCCTTAGGATCACGGGTCTAGCGGAAGAGGGGGTGGTGTGAGGCCTCGGGCCTTGTGATGGCTTTTGCGCAGATACACTTCCTGGACCCGGCGTTGTAATGTCGCCGCTAGACCCAGGAAGAGTTCCCGAAGCGTCTGGGAATTTCCTGCGCAGCCATTTCAGCATGGTCGTCATTAAAGCAACACCTTCCGCCATCCCGTTGGTTTGCTGATTTGACGAAGCCACCAAATCGGTGATGCGGCCCTTCAGGATTGCGGCCTCTTCCCTGCTTTTTCCGAATTCCCTTCGGATCTCGGTCATTTCTTTGCGGACCCCGTCTATTCCCTTCCGTACCTCCTCAACTTCTTTCTTAACTTCATAACCATCAGCCCTGACTTCGTCCACAGTGGCTTGATCCGTTACCTCCACCACATCGGGTTCCTGCTTGACTTGTGCCTCTGACTTACCGACCTCATAAAAACACACCTCCTTCCCTCGGGCGATCAGTAACCCCTTGTTGAAAAAAAAATCGAAATTGAAGACTTCCGGGGCTGAGCACATCTTTACTTCACGGCAGGCCTTGCTGATTTTAATCACCACGTTGCGCTTCAAATAGGCCCCGAGAAGATGGCACGTGTACAGATGCCTGGACGGGTTGGAGGTGACCTGATGGCAGGCTTGGGCTAACCAATAACCCAAATGAACTCGTACTCCTGTGGCCATGCACCACGTAAAATATAGGTCGGCGGTCGTCAGGGCGTTGTTGGCAGTGCCCATCAAGTTGTAGCTGACAAAAGTTTGGGCGAATCGCAGGACCCGATTCTCTATATGGTGTGCCTTTGAAAAACTTGTTTTAAATTGACCCACTCTTGGGTGAGTCAAGAACTCCCACGCACTTTGCGCTTTAAATCTTAGCGTCAACTTCGGCGGACCAACCATTCTTTCGTTCCACAGGCCCTCATCATCTTCTGTCCTCGTTAGCAAGCCCATCCGCAAGGTCCACTCCCGGATACTCATCCTATGTTCTTCATTAAAAAGCCTGAAAGTTATGGATTCCGTATCCAAGTCGGCAGTGGATTTGAACCGGAATGTGGAGAAGAATTCACGGGCCGCGTCAACTGGAACTTCGAAAGTGCAGTGCTTCAGTAACCAATCAAAACCGATTGCATCTATATACCCCCTGAACTCATCGTTAGAGCTAATATGTTTGAGTTCCGCCGGGTGGTACATCTTTCCAGACTTCGCAACCTTTCCCTCAGCACTCTTCTCCTTGTATATGGCCGCACGTTTCGGATCGTCAAATTTTCTCATATCGTCCAGCAGTTCCTTTGTAATCCAAATTTCCGTCGGCTCAAAGTTCAGTACATCTGCCTCTTGGTCCTCCTCTGAATCGCTGGACCTGGCAGGACTCTCGGGCTCTGCGGCGTATGGTACCTTGGCAGGTGGAGGAAGTGGGGAATCAGTAGATATCCCCCTCGCCTTCTCGGTCGAGGAGGAAGCAATTTGTTTTCCTTTCCTTTTCTTAACCATCGCGCGGCGCCCCTCTTCTTCACTCTCCCTTCCACTCGGTCTGGGGGAGTCTCCCTGCTCAGACACGGCTGTCGCTAGGTCCAGCGTTTCCTTATCCTTTTGTTGTGCGGATTCGTCAATGTCATCAAGAATACTTCGACGTGTCCGTCTCCTTGTTCCCCTTAGATTTAGCTGCGAATCGGCCTCCTCAGGGACCTCAGTTAGATCCACTATCATGTTGAGTCCTGCATCAACAGTTTCTTGAGCATCCTCAGAATCGAGTGCTCCACCTTCCTCTGCTAATAATGGGGTTGCCCCCGCGATATAAACAGGGGTTTCTAACCCCTTAAGATTTCCTTCAGGTTGGGCATCAGTGCCCACAGACTTGTCGGGAGTCCTTCCCGCAACAACATCTTCCTCAGCAATTTGGGCTTCATCGCCCCCAACTACTTCTAGGGTTTCCCCTTCCACATCCTTCTCAGAAATTAGGGCGGCTTCGCCCACTTGAACATCGTCACCATCAACAACGACATCCCTCTCAACAGACGCCTTCAGAACAGGGGTTTCCCCCTCAACAACACTCTCCACTAAGTCCCCAGCAGAAATATCGGGGTTCACTCCCTCTGAAACACTATTACCTCCATCCTTTAAAACATGGGTTTCCCTCGTAGAATCAGAATCTAACCTGGGTTCGCTTACGGCCAATAAATTCAGTCCCGCGGCCAGATCTGTCTCTACTTCGCGAATCTCCGCAAGGGTTGGTACTGGAACAGCGGGTACTGCATCGTCCTCCGGCTTGGTGGTGATGACTGGGACTGTGTCCTGTGCAGAGGTGGTTTCTTCTGGAATTATGGTAGCAGCCTCCGGTACGAGCTCGGGTACAGCAGTGGGTGGTGTCTCGACAGCCTCCGGTTGTGTCACGGTGGTTGTGGGACCGGCTGGCATGGTTTGTCCCATTGCGAACATCGCGAACGCCTGCATCGCTTTGTCGGCCCCTCCAAACTTCTGAAATAGTTCATTCATGAACTCCACCGCACTCTTCTCGGCGGATCCAGAGGCGCTGCTGGTTCCTTGTTTGTTATCCATGGGTATTCTGCAGAAATTTGTAAAGATCTTGGGCGAAATTTTGCAGATTAGGGTTAGAGAGAGAGAGAGAAATTTGGGGTTTTGATTTGAGAGAGAATATTTGGAGAGAGAATGAGTAAAGAGAAAATAAGAATGCCAAAACCGATCATAGTGTAGGCATGGGAGAGGACATTTTTCTTTTGCAGGCGGGTGCAGGTGGTGACGCTAGCGACCGTACGCCTCCCCATAAAGTGCCTTTTGAAAACCGAACCGGTGTCGACTCCCTCCAAAATTCTTTTCCCCACAATTCCTTGCGCAAGTAAATTCCTTCTGAAAAACTAAAAGAAACATCAAACTAAAAAGAATGAAACGCCAAACCCCCCGGGCCTAGGATATGACAGCATCAAAATCATTCCCGATGGGTCTGGTGTTTCGAAAATATTTTTGGAATTTTTTTTTTTTTTTTTTTTTTTAAAGAAAGCAATTAAATATTTACAAAATTTGTTTTTAAGTGTTCTCAAAATTTCCTGGATCAGGGTATGGTCAAACTTTTAAGTGCTAGACCCAGGAGATATTCTAAGAACACTTCCTTCCTAGACTGGTTAGGTGATATCAAAGAGTGCGCGTAGTGGCACTTCGTCCACTACACACAACTCCGAGCTATCCCTAAAGACCTTTATCCTATGTCCATTGACAAGAAAGGGTATGGAATTTGGTGCACTTCCCTGGATTTCAACTGCTCCGTTTGCTCGAAGTCCCACGATGATGTAAGGCCCAATCCATTTAGACTTTAACTTTCCAGGCATCAACTTGAGCTTGGATTGAAACAAAAGGACTTTCTGTCCTACCCTGAGTTCCTTGCCCCGGAGATTTTTATCATGCCAAAGCTTAGTTTTTTCCTTATACCACATGGCAGATTCATAAGACTCAAGCCGTAACTCTTCCAGTTCCTGGAGCTGCATCTTCCTCTCTTCTTCACAAGCCTGCGGGTTCATGTTGATCTCTTTGACCGCCCAGTATGCTCTGTGTTCGATTCCCACGGGTAAGTGGCATATTTTTCCGAATACCAACCTATATGGTGACATACCAATAGGTGTCTTATAAGCTGTCCTATAAGCCCATAATGCATCATCCAGTCTCTTACTCCAATCCTTCCTAGACAGGTTCACCGTTTTTTCGAGAATGGCCTTTATCTCCCTATTTGATATTTCTGCCTGGCCGTTGGACTGAGGATGATAAGGTGTAGACAACCTATGGTGGACTCCGTATTTCTTCATGAGAGCCTCTATTGTACGGTTCTTAAAATGGGTTCCTTGGTCTGAGATGACAGCCCTAGGGATTCCGTACCTGTTGAAAATGTTAGATCGCAGAAATTTGGCTACTTCTACAGCTTCGCAGGAGGTCGTAGCTTTTGCCTCTATCCATTTCGAAACGTAGTCCACTGCCACAAGTATGTATGTATTCCCATATGAAGATGGAAATGGACCCATAAAGTCCATACCCCAAACATCGAAAATCTCACAAACAATCACCGGAACTTGTGGCATTTCGTCCCTTCTAGAAATTCCTCCGGTCTGCTGACACCTTTCGCAATTCTGGCAGAATTCGAATGCATCCTTGTGTAATGTCGGCCAGTAGAAACCACTGTCTAAAACCTTCCTTGCAGTCTTCCTAGGTCCAAAGTGACCCCCACAAGCTAGAGCATGGCAATGATTCAGCACATCCCTTTGCTCCCACTCCGGAATGCATCTCCTAATTACCTGGTCAGCTCCCATTTTCCACAAATACGGATCGTCCCAAAAGTAGTATTTGGCTTTACTTTTTAATTTCATCTTCTGGGCCCGGGAAATTTCGTCGGAGCTGGGCACTTCTTTAGTGACCAAGTAATTTGCTAGGTCAGCGAACCATGGTTCTGCATTCGTCTGGCATTTCCCTTTTTCAGCACCTCCTGGACCTGTCGCTGCCATTACTTCTTCAAAATCGATAGGTCTAGGAGAATCGTTAAGATAATAAAGATGTTCTTCCGGGAACGCATCAGGTATTGCTTCATCCGTCTCACCTTGGTAAATGCGACTCAAGTGATCAGCCACCTTGTTATCCGTTCCCTTCTTGTCTCTGACTTCCCAGTTAAACTCCTGTAACAGTAACACCCAACGGATCAACCTTGGCTTAGACTCCTTTTTTGCCAGTAAGTATTTTATCGCAGCGTGATCTGTGAAGACTATCACCCTCGACCCGAGCAGATATGGTCGGAATTTTTCAAAAGAGTACACGACTGCCAACATTTCCTTCTCCGTGGTGTCGTAATTTTTCTAGGCTTGATTTAGCGTTTTTGATGCATAGAAAATCACGTAACTTTTTCCGTCAACTCTTTGACCCAGCACCGCCCCTACTGCATAGTCACTCGCATCGCACATGATTTCAAACGGCAAACCCCAATCAGGTGCTCTGATGATGGGGGCAGATACTAATCTGTCCTTCAGCAGCTGAAAAGCCTTAATGCACTCCTCATTAAAAACAAACTCAACATCGTTGTGCAACAGATGAGTGAGTGGCTGAGCAATTTTGGCAAAATCCTTTATGAATCTCCTGTAGAATCCTGCGTGACCTAGGAATCCCCTTACCTCCTTTTGATTTGTCGAGTGGGGCAGTTTTGATATCACGTCCACTTTTGCTTGGTCCACCTGTATGCCCTTTTCCGATACTACATGCCCCAGGACAATTCCTTCAGGGACCATGAAGTGGCATTTCTCGAAATTCAAGACCAAGTGCTTCTCTTGACATCTTTTCAGTACTACATCCAAGCTCGCCAGACATGAATCAAATGAATCCCCGTATACAGTGAAGTCATCCATAAAGATCTCAATGCAATCTTCCAGCAGGTCTGAGAAAATACTCATCATACACCGTTGAAAAGTGCCTGGTGCATTGCAAAGGCCAAACGGCATTCTCCGATATGCATACGTTCCGAACGGACACGTGAAAGTTGTCTTCTCCTGGTCCTCGGGGTCCACGTAAATTTGGAAATACCCACTGTATCCGTCCAAGAAACAGAAATATTGCTTGCCTGCTAATCTCTCCAGCATCTGGTCGATGAACGGAAGGGGAAAAATGGTCTTCTTGGTTGCCTCGTTCAATTTTCTGTAGTCAATGCACATCCTCCAACCGGTGACTAGCCTGGTCGGTACCAACTCATTCTTGTCGTTCCTAACAACCTGGATTCCCGACTTTTTGGGTACCATATGTACTGGGCTAACCCATTCACTGTCTGGTATGGAATAAATGAATCCTAGGGATAGCAGCTTCAATACCTCCTTCAATACCTCTTCCCTCATATTGGGATCAATTTGCGTTGAGGGTCTCTGCAGGGTTTCGCTCCTTCATTTAGTCGAATGTGATGCATGCACAGATCAGGGCTAATCCCCACCAAGTCAGAAAGTGTCCAACCAATAGCGTTCTTGTTCCTTCGGATGACTTTCAGCAGCTCCTCTTCCTGTTCCTTGATCAGTTGCTGTTGATAATCACCGGAAAAGTCTCATTCGCCTCAAGGTAAGCATACTTTTAGGCCTGGCGGAAGTGTTTTCAACTCCTTCTTGGGAACATCTTTTTCCTGAGGCAAGGGGTTCTTTTCTACTGTTCCAATCGTCGTCCCCTTAGTCGATCCAGGAAGATCTTCCTTGCTTGCCCCATAAAGTGTCTCCCTCGATCTGGTTAGCTCGGGCTTGGTGCAAAACTCCAGAATTGCTTCTGCTAGCTCTTCATCTGACAACTTGCTCGTATTCATTGCTTGACACCAACTGGCCACTTCCCTATCAACAGCATGACTCATCTCTGAGTTCTCAATCTGTCCCTGCATTAATTCGGTCTCGAGGTATTCCTGGACCAAGGGGTTAATGACATCTACAGAATGCAAATTTTCAACATCAAGTGGCTTCTTCATTGCCTCATCTATGCTGAATGTATATTTATCCCCATTGTAATCGAGACAGATAGTACCATCAAAGACATCAATGATAGTCTTAGCGGTTCGCAAGAAAGGTCTCCCCAATAATACTCCGCCAGACTCTACAGACTCATTATCGCTCATCTTAATCACATGGAAGTCAGTCGGGTACAGGAAGTCGTGTACCTTGACTATTACGTTCTCGAGCACTCCTTCAGGGCAGATGCATGACCTGTCCGCCAATTGGATCACAACCTTCGTATCCACCATACCTACTCCCACTAACCTCTTGTATATGGACAGGGGTAACACATTTATGGATGCTCCCAAGTCACACATAGCATGCTCAATTTTACATCGCCGATAGAAATGGGCAAAGTGAACATACCTGGGTCATTGCATTTCGAGGGCATCCTCCGCTTCTGAATCACCGCGGACACATTCTCGCCTATCAAGATTTTTCCACTAGGTCGAGCCTTCCCAGCTATAAACTCCTTGATGAACTTGCTGAAAACTGGCATTTTCAAAGCCTGTAAGAAGGGTAGATTTATCTCCAGTTTCCCGAAAATATCCATAAGATCCACTGGCTCATCCTTCTTTTTCTTTGCCTCTCCTCGGTTCGGGAAAGGTTTTGGTCGTTTCCCGGTTCCGGAACATTCACCTGCTGAAGATTTATCAACTCCTCTGTTCTCTACCAATTCCGGCTCTGGATCTAGGAAAAGGGTTCGATTGTCCTGGGCAACTGTTTCTCTAAATCTCCTGCCCGAAGTTCATCTCTAACCGCAGGGTTGCTCTCAACCGAGTCCCTTGATTCAGTGGTTGTATCCTCTATTTCCTTATCCTTAATGGGGGTCGTGACCTCTCTGTACCTCATGACCGGCCCTTCGTACTCCTTCCCAGATCTTAGTGTGATCTGGCTAATATTGGCTCTGTCAGGTGGTCTTACCGATGCAGGAATCTTGCCCTCGTTTCCCCGCATATCACTCAAGGAAGTAGCTATTTGAGACAACTGTTTGGCCAACATATCCATTGCCGCCTTCTGTTCTTGCTGCGCATCCTGAAGCTTGTGAACCACATCATTGTTCGACTGTAAATTGTTCTGAATGTGCTGCTGGGAACTGACGAGGTCGTGAACCATCTCATCAAGGTTCCTTGGTCTAGAGCTTGGCTGACTGGGACCTGGCCCTATATTCTGGATTGTTCCACTTCCTTGGCCTGGGCGAATGTGCCCTTGACCTCCTGGATTGTTGTTGAAATTACTTCCTTGACCTGGGTAAGGTGCTTTGGCATTCCTTTGATGTGGTGGTACATAAGAGTTCCCTTGATAATTCTGATTCTTGTCTCCCCAAGGTCGAGTGATCTCCTTGGTTACGGTTATTCCAATTTCCTTGCCCCTCATGATTTCTCCAGTTACCCTGCCTCTCGGGCTGCGGTGCGGACTGTATACTCAATTGGGGTGCTGGCTGGCTTTGCTCATTTTCAGACCATCTAAAGTTCGGGTGATTTCTCCAGGGTGCATCTCTTTGTCTTCCTTGGTTCCAACTTCCATCAGGATTCCAACTTCCCATCGCGTTCGCCTGGGCCTGGTAATCACCTTCATGAGGTCCGTAATATTGCTGGAGTTGATTATCTCCTGGACCTAACATCTTAGCTGTTTCCTTTAGTGCGGTTGTATTAGTCCTTTCGATAGCATTCAGCAAGGCTTTCTCCAGCCTATCAATCCTTGCTTCAACTTTGTCATCCTCCAGCTCCCTCAATGCATTCGCAGAGCCTCTTCTCACAGCATTCCTCGTGCTGTCATACGCCTTCTTGGCGTCGATTAATCTTCCCAAAATCTCTCTTGCCTCGCTTCCTCTCTTCCTTGTAAAATTCCCCCCGCTCGAGGAGTTCATCAAATCCTTAGACTCGGGAGTTGCCCCTTCATAAAACAGAGAGTATGTCTCCGCCTCTATCATCCGATGATTCGGGCACGCGTCCAGCAATCCCTTGAACCTTGACCAGTATTGGCTCAATGACTCATCGTAATCCTGCTTGCATTCCACTATCTCCTTCTTCAGAGCGTTCGTCTTGTTGGATGGAAAGAAGTAATCTAGGAACTCCAATTTAAAGTCCCTCCAGGTGCGGATAGAATCAGGGGGTAATCTCAACAACCATGTATTTGCCTCCCCCTTTAGAGTGAAAGGAATCGCGCGCAAGCGATAGTCCTCCTCTGTCGCATCATTAGGCCTCTTTTGAATGCCACACAACTTGCTAAACTCGTTCAAAAACTCGTACGGGCATTCACTCCTTCGCCCAGAAAATGTTGGCAAGACGCCTAACACATTCGTTTTTGATCTCATAGATTTCTGACCTGGGTTCATCACTATTGCATGCGCTGGCTCTCCATCGAGATGAGCCGTTAGTGACCCTATTTCTGGATCTGGGTCTGCTACGTGCGCCATCTCAACTTCCTCTTCCTCCCTGTTTCCGACTCTGTTTCTGATTCTGGTGGGGACTCCGGATCCTTTCGTTCCTGAAGATTCCCAGGATTCGTCACTCAAAAACTCAGTCGGGAATGGATCTCCCGTCGTGAACCCTGATCTGGTAGTTACGGTGGAGGCTGTATCCTTGATCTTCCAAACGGACTGACCGTGTTTCCAACCAGACGAGTTACTCCGGTAGAAGCTCCTGCTCATGCACTACAAAAGAAAAACGAAAAAAAAACAGTAAATTAAATTATTCGTACCAACTACTCTAGGCACTAACACAAAGTACGCCATCCATCCCCGGCAACGGCGCCATTTGGAAGGGGGGGGAGAGATGATTCAGAGAGACGCTCTTTCGTACGTATGCACAGAAATTTATCAATGCAAGCGCTCGGTCAAGACACCATGCTTCTTAAGTCCACTGGAGCACAGGGTCCAGGAACTCAAGAGAACATACAGTGCTTTAGTCGTTGGACACTCTCAACTCCCCTTTCAAAAAATAATATAAATCCCTCAACCCGAATACTATGAATTAGTATAGGGAAGTGGGGTCGATCCCACAGAGATGGACTCGCAAAAGTAGTGCTCAGAGGCTTTGGACAAACAAATGGCTGCTGCCACGCAAAAGGGTTGAGAATTTTAAACTAACTCTAGACCTAGGCAGGAAATGTAAATGCTAGACCTAGGACATGTTAACTTGTAAATTCAGACTTCGACAGCAAGAAACATAACCACTTCCTGGACAGTGTAAACAACTACCTAATCTAGCTAAACAGAATATAACTGAAGTGGGGACCATCATTCAAAAAGTGGCAAGTACAGAAAGGACTCCAGACAACAAACTTTGACGCTAGCTCGTAGCACAATGCATCCTCTCAGCTGGATTAAACTTGCAGATGAACAAAACAGAACACAAAGCGAGATTCGAACAGAATATAGAAATTTGCTCGTCGGAAACTTGCCACAAAATGGAAACACATCAGATCTGCGTACACTAGACGGAATGAAAGAAACACACGTAAACTAGGCATAAAAATCAGATCGAAACTACTTCAGATTCACGCCAGAATACGTGATCCACTCCGGATCCAAGACAATCCGAACTCAAACAACAAACAAATTCAGCAGATCAAACACGGATTCCTCTACAATCCACTCCATCTCCCAGATCTGACATTAACCTGCAATGACTCAAAA